>NC_056738.1:486049725-486288751 GCF_019279795.1 Protopterus annectens | reverse complement strand
GTTTTACTGAACACTGGATTTGCCGAACATGCAGTTTCCTAGTTTTGGTTATGGTGAGTTGTATGTGGAGAAATTCAAGTGCACCATATTGCTTGACCCACCTTGAAGTGAGATGTGAACAGAAACACCACCACCTTTGTACCTTTCTGTGTAGGAGCTGGTCTAAATTTATGAAAAGCATTATAACCCTGCTCTGCTGATGTGCTCTTTATGGCTTTGAACCATGTCTCGGTAGCTACACAGACATCTATATTATCCAGAGTGAGCAGAGCTTGTTGGGCATGGAAAGACAATATTTTCTATTTGTTTTGCGACTTAAGCTTTGGAGAAGATAAAATGCTTCTCACTGATAGGCTCATACCTGCCTGGGACAAACAGCTGGAGAGCTCCATCATGCCTCTATTTAGTTGAGAGAGGTACATCTCAGGTCATTTATGCCCACATGAACTATGACTAAATCGAATGTTTAAGTGATCTGGTGGATCCTGGTAATGACAGGCAACTGATCATAACTAGCATAGCACATCTGTGTCTTTCAATGGAGTATCCTACAACCAAAATATTGGTTTGTGAGATTGTCCGCTTTATGTGCTTAAACACAGACACTGTGAAATGTGGCTAAATATGACATGGTGAGTGTTACACTGATAATGCGATTTGGAGTTTGCTGAAGATACTGATCATGATTTCTGTGTCTCAAAGGCCTTTGAGATTTATGTAGTATTAAGAGGCTCCACAATTTTATCTGTTTTCAGTTGAGGTCCAGACAGAAAAGCTCCAAAAAAAACAGAAAATATGGTACTTGTGTATTATCGCAACCACGTTCAAAGAATCTCACTGTTGATATCTTCCCATGTCATCCGATGTTACCCAGAGCACAATTTACTGCGGCCTAAAAGCAACCATATGAAGACCAAACTATACTCTACCAAATGCAATAACTTCAAATCAGTAGAAACAGGCCATGTGGTTCCCTCACTGCCAGAATCCAGTAGACCAGTAATTAAGAATGCCTACACTCACCCCTACATTAATCTTAATTTTTAAAACAATTAAGATAAAAAAGCCTTAGGAACCAGCTAGCTACTTTTCTTTAGTTTGAAGACCAGTTTGAAGACCCAAAAGCATTTGTAAAGTAATAAAAACATAAAAACATTGAAAAGCAACACTAACCATGGCAGTTCTGATGAAGCTTATGTGAAAGCACTGCTCGAATAAGGGCCCTAAATTCAAGGCTAGTTATCTGATGTTTTACTACAACTTTTGAATATTTCTGTCTACTTTTTTCTGTTTATTACAGTATATGTTTTGCATAGTCCACACTGATAAATTAATGAGTGAATAAAATGCAAGTGTATCTGGCAACGACGTGTTTGCAATAATGGCGATAATGTGGTTGTGATAATATGCAAGTACCGAAAATACACATACATAGAAGAAAACTGACATCATACTACACTATACTGTAAATACATAGATTACTACAACTATTAAAGCACATATGACATGTATAATAATACACCTGCATCATCATTAAAAGAAGATAAATACAATATCATGTAGTATTGAAACATGTTGACATGTTATAAGAACAATTCATTAATCACTCATAAAACAAATGTCAGAGTAGAAAAGTTCAGATGTGGATAAGGCTGGGAAGAGCGGGAACAGTGAGAAAGTAATTGTTAGAAGTAATAATTTGGGTAGATATGGTAGGCAGGAGAAATAATGAGTAAAAGCAAAATTGCAAGAGAAATTAAACCAAGGAAAGCGAGAGGTAGGATGTATGGGTTCCTATTATGTTAAGAAACTGTAAACATCGAACACAGTTAATTGACGTTTCAGCAATTCAAACTAAAAAAAAAAAAAAGGCAACAGTTAAATAACTGTTGTAAGCAGGGGGTCAAGCCCATCTGTACCCCCCACACCCTCCACTCATTAAAATCTACCAACTCTGAGATCGCACTACAGTGCAGTAAAGGGAAATATTCCCTTTACACACTATAGTGATATCTTGGAGTTGGTATATGTAAAGAGCACGGGTGTGGGAGGGTGCAGGGGGGCTTGCCCCCCTGCTTACAACAGTTTATTTATGTTGTTTGTTATTTATTTATTTTTTACATATTTGAAATTATGAAACATCTAACATACAAGTTTGATCTTGTAGTGTTCGATGTTTCATGTTTTCGATAATGTAATAGGAATCCAGGATGTATATGGGTATTAGAGGATTTAGATTTAATGCCTAAGCACACTTAGGAGTCCTGATTTCTGCAGACCCCTTTCAGATGGTATGACTGACATTTCCTGAAGTGTCATTCTCTTCCTATCCGGAGCAATCAGGCTCATTGTTCTTCAACTGCCTTCACACATTATGCTTTATACAGTCTTAAAATTTTCACTGCTTTAGTTTCTTAATTAACGAGGTTTCATTCCTTCACTTTAGAGTAAGTGGTGCAGCATTCTCTTCTAATATGTAGGGTGGGCAAGCATGTGTGTGGGGGGTGGCAAGTGTGTGGAGAGGTTGGGAGAGAGAGAGAGAGTGTGTGTGTGTGTGTGTGTGTGTGTGTGTGTGTGTGTGTGTGTGTGTGTGTACACCAACATGTATAATATGTGTGTGTGTGTGTGTGTGTGTGTGTGCGTGTGTGTGTGTGTGTGCACATGTGCGCTTGTCTGCTAGTCAAAATAAAAAGGACAGCAAGATTTGCAGTTGTAGACTGACAAGTGCTGACCAGGTGATGGGTAGCATGTGTCATAGGACTGAGTTTGGAGACAAGTGTAGCGACACTATACAAACAGAAATGCCCACATTAACCATGCATCATTGTTCTTTGTGCGTGTATGCCTGTGTGTGGTGTAGAAGAACTAAGAAGCAAATCTATACTGATACCTGCTTGCTGCCATGCTGAGGGGGACACTTGTTTAAGTGCAGTGGACTAGCTCCAGTAGGTAGAGATGACAGTCCTGAGCTGACATCCGTCAATAGTTTTCGTTTGCCAAAGACATTATATCAGTGTTCTGCAGAGAGGTGGGAAAACCTCAAAGTTTACTGGTATGTTGTGTGGGTGTCAGTGGCTGTGTGTTTGTGGGGAGTGGAAGTGTGCCTTTGAAAGTAGTGTGTGAATGTTATGCATTGTGAAAAGGAGAGATTAAGAGTAAAACTAATTAGTACCATCGAACCTTTCTCAAGTGGAGTCTGGCCCTGGTGTCATGAGGATCATTAATGTAATTAGGTCTAGAATTTTGAAAAAACTCTTCTAGAGGGAGCTTCTTGAATACTGAAACCACTGAAATTTTTCTGATAAGCCAGGACAACTTCTTCTGGTAGAAAGGCCATACTTTTTTGTGTCCATCACATACCCGGGAATACTATGTGTGTGAGACAGGACATCTGTAGGTTCAAACAGAGGTTGGTAGTAACTGGCATGTGATAAGCATCCTTCAGATGTAAAGTCACCATGAAATACCTGTCTGGAAGAAGGGGTAGGACAGTCTGCAGGGTGAGTGTTTTGAACTTGAATACTTTCAGAAAGGTATTTAGGAATGCTAAATTTAAAACTAGTCTCCATGATAGCTCCTTTTTAGGTAGCAAAAAAGACTCTGGTGCAAAATCATTTTCCTTTATGTAGTGCAAGAATTGGTTCTATAACTTGCAACTTGTGAAGAAGTAATGGAGAGAACAGAAGTGGTGGGTCTGGAGGGAGTAGGAGGGATTTTCCCTTAAGACGGGATGATTTTCTATCCACTGTCAAGATAATCCTCCAACAATTACTCCCAGCACGCACTTGTTAGAGACTATTTTTGGCCAGGTGGTTTGGCTGAGCTAAAGACTGGGGGAAAGATAAAAGAACAGATGGGACAGGAGGACAGGTCAAGATGCCTACAGTCTTGGCATAGTCATTCTTTAGCAGAGGGAAGACCATTTTTGGAAAAGGAACCCTTTCCTTTTGTTTGGAAGCATACTCTTGCCACTTCCTCTTGATACCCTGACTCTTGGGATACATTTGTTCTGCCCATTGAAGCTGGACACCTTGTTAGGGGATATCCTGGGAATATCAAACATTCTAGATACCCTATGTGTCAATTTATCTCTGTCATTCCACTGTTTCAGAATCTGGATAGCAGCACCACCCCCACTAAACACAAATTCAGAACTTAAGAGTACTCAAAATCCTGGTTTCCCCTTCCTTGTTAATGTACCACATGACTGTGGTACTGTTTAATAACACTTGGAAGTCCTGGAGGCCAAAGATGGTTCAGAGAATTGAGAATCTCCTAGATATTTATTACATCTGTCCTTGGTGCCCCACACCCCTTGAACTTTTATCCCTTCTGGAACTGCTCTGCAAGCAAAGTCAGAAGTGTCTGTGGTGACTGACTGGTTTGGAACAGGGAGGGAGAAGGGGACACCTGGACTTAAGGAGATCTGTTGTCTCCACCAGAAGATTTCTCTTCTGACAAATCCCAGCACTGAGATTTGAAAAGAAAGTGCTTATGCTGGGACCAAAGACATTTCAGAAACCACTGTATCTTTCTAATCTGGAGTTTTGACAGCGTCTATATTAAATAATCGAACCGTTAAAAGTTTGAATGTCATATGGTCGGACACCATATGATCGAACTTTTAAAAGTTTGAAAATGTAATAAAAAATATAAACCAAAAAATAAACCTACCTGAATGGTTTAAGCAGGGGGGCAAGCCCACCTTCACCCCCACACCCGCTCTTTAAATATACCAACTCCGAGATTGCACTACAGTGCAGAAAAGGGAAATCTTCCCATTCCGAACTGTACATAGAACTCTGTTGAAACATTCAAACTTTTAAAAGTTCGATCATATGGCATATGACGTTTAAACTTTTAAGAGTTCGACAACGTGATACAGACCCGTTTTGACAGGAGTATCATTAGAATCATAGATTCCATGAGACCCAAAATCCTGAGGTATTCCCTCACAGTGACCAAAGTCTGAGTGGAAAACTTTAAAAAAAGATCTAAATAAAGATCTGTTTTTTTTTCCCTGTGGAAGAAAAGCTCTTTGAACTGACGTGTGTAGTTGACGTACCAGGAACACTATCAAGGTTGAGGAAAATGTGGATGGCTATAGCCCGCAACAACCCATAACTGGAGCTAGACAGTGAACACTCTTGGTGCAGTGGATAGTCCAAAAGGTAAGGTAGAAAGCTGATAATTTAATTCAAATGTACACAACCTTGAGAAACTTCTGAAGCCTGGATGAATAGGGATGTGGTAAGCATCTTTTCAGTCTAGCATTTCCAGAAAACTTGAAAGAGGAAGAAGAGGTAAAAGGATGTGCAGTGAAATAATTTAGAATTTGAGCACAACCACAAACAGGTTTATGAAAGAAAATGAACAGTTGGTAACAAGGGAGATTGATCTAGAAGATGTGGTAGGAATTTCCTCCATCTGTAACCTTGATAAATGCTATTCAGAACTTATTTATCTGAAGCAATCTATTGCCAAAGAGAAAAACTGATATTAAGACCTCCTAGAACAAAAAAGGGGCCAGGGTGGAAGTGGGTCAAAAGGTCTCTTGAACAGTCAAATTTGTTGGACTGTCCTTGGTTTGGGGAGTTTTGGGGGAGGTTTTCTTTGTATTTTGTTTAAACACTTTCATGAAATTATCACTTGAGACATTAGCAAGCTTACATTTATGTAAATTTAGTCAAACCATATTAACAAGTTCACATTTACAACATTATACATCACATACATTGCTGTATACCATATGATCAAAGGAACATTGCATACATTGTTCAATTCCTGCTTTCTCTTAAATCTCATTCAGCCTACAAAACATTTTCTGTATGTATTAATCCCACAATTTCTTTTTTCCCCCATGCAATATTTACTACAAGTATAGTTGGTTTAGACAGATTTCGGTCTTCTAGTAATTGCTTTTTGGCAGCCTCCAGAATTAAACTTAACAAGTCCTTACTATGTCTTGGTAATTCAAATCCTGTATCCCAGCTCAAAAAACGATTTCCTTAGTTACACTCATCTGCTCACCCAGTATTCCTGACCTAGTACTCTGTGGGGAATTTTTATAGTTTGCCAGTTCATTTCACTCAGAACATATACTCCCAGGTTCCTCTTTCTTTCCTGTTACACCTCCAATATTTGCCATCTATCTGAGAAAAAAATTCTTTGGAGTCTGATTGGGGAACAAAAATATCTATACAAACACAAGCAAAAATCAGGTCTTCTAGACTTTGTTGCATATTTTGGAGACGCACATCTGCCCTCACATTGTTTCTTGTGTGAATTATCTAATCTCTCTTCCCAATCTTTTCTGACCCCCTCTGATAGATACCTATAGTTACTGTGTAATATTTTATATGCCCTACTAATTATCCCTTTTTTTAACAGCATCTTCTGTTTTAGGTTCAATTAAAAACAAACAGTACAGGTATTTCATGCAGAATTCCTGTATCCCATTCTCTTTGTCTATACTTTGATAGCAATCCTTGACATGTAAAGCAATCTCTAGCCTGTAATCCAACTGTCTTCTTGTTCTCTTCCCATTCTACTACCTTTCCTTCTCCAACTATTAGTTTCTAATACATTGGTTCATTTGCC
Organism: Protopterus annectens; assembly: GCF_019279795.1. NCBI lineage: Eukaryota > Metazoa > Chordata > Ceratodontiformes > Protopteridae > Protopterus > Protopterus annectens. Next base: position 486,282,151 of record NC_056738.1, on the reverse strand, counting down.
AGCTTCTTTCATCAAATTTCAGCCCCCCCCCCCTCTTGCCTATTCGCTAGGCCTCTAATTGAAGTCATCTTCAGCAGAATCTTCTTTCTCCACTCCCTTGTTGGCTTAGATACCAATATATTTTCTGCTGCTTAAGAAAAATATTCTGTAGGACTGCTGTTCTTCTTAAGGAGTTGCATTCAAAATTCCACTCTTTCCTTATTTCTTAAATTATCTCCCTGTTTCATCATCATCCCCTTCTGTCTGCGTTTTACAAAGCTTTAACAATGTAGCTGTAAAACATCCCATCAAAGCAGTTAATCCTAAACCTTCCTTGTTCTGTTGAGAGGATCAGTTTACCCCACTTGATCCTTGCCCTCCTCCCTTCTCAGATAAAATCCTTCATGTCTTTACTGTCCACAACTCCAGTGATAAAAATATGCCTGATCTGTATATACAACTAAAGGGACTAAACATTTTTTCTGTTTGCATCTAGTTATTCATAACAGGCAACAGCTTCCATTTCTCAGTTTTTGTATTATCTTTTTAGTCTCTTCTCATATATCCTTAGCTGTCGTAACAGAATCCTTTTTAATCCATACTTCTAAATACTTCATCTTATCATGTCCCCATAAATATTGGTCTAAACAGATTAATGTGTAGGTACATAGTTTACAGCTATAGCCTTCATTTTATCTTCATTAATTTTATATCCAGGAAAAAAAAAGAACTGTGTCACAATGTTCCACAAACACTGACATATCATTTTCTGGTTCCATTGGGAAAAAAATGTGCAAATAAAGCAAACTTTTCTTTAACACCATACCAATTATATCTTTGAACTTCAGTGTTCCTTATTTTCTTTGCCAGTGGTTCTAAATATGATGCAATTAACAAAGGGGAAAAGAGGACACCCCTGCCTGGTTCTTCTGTTCAGACAACTTGGACAGGAATGCTACCATTTTGATTTTTTCCTCTGATCCTTCATTTAACATCCTAATTATTTTATCAGCCTCCATTGCTTAGTCTGTTGATTGCTTTTACTGCATCAAGACACACCAACAGCAACAGCATTTGCTTGTATTCTGCTTCCCTCTGGATCATCATTTTTCTATCAATGTTGTCAAATTTTTGCCTCCTGTCCACAAAACCACAATGATCCATATCTATCAAATTTGGCAACACATTTGCCATTCTTTTAGCTATTGCAGATACAAACAATTTATAATCATGATTTAACATTGAAATTGGCCTGGGCCTACATGAAGGTGCAACTAATGGGTCTTTCCCATCTTTAGGTATTGCACACACCACAGCTTTTTCCAGGAAGTTTGTGCTTCCTTCTTTTTAAAATACTGTTAAAACTAAAACAATCCAGATCATTATCACTTTCTTTCCTCTTAGATCCAAACTTCCACCAGGATACCATATATTCCTGGAACCTTTCCTGCAGCTTGATTATACATCACCATTTTATCTCATCTCCTCCTATCTTAACTGTTAATTGTGGAGCCTCATTTACCTGTAGCCCTGACATATTTATTTCTTCCATAAATATTTAATTTTGTGTCTCTTCTTGATTTCCCCATTTCTCTGCTTTATAAAAATGTTCATAAAATTTTAGAAATATCACCAATACCTTTACAGGATCTCTGTCTATTTTTCTTATTACAGGCTCCACAAGTTTGGCAACAACTCTTTCTACTTTCTGTTGCCTACATCACTGTGCCAAACGTTTTTGTGCTCAGGAGTTATGATCAAACAATTGCTTAACAGCGAAAGTCATGCATATTATCCAGGTACTCTCTTTACTCTTTAAACACTCTGAAATTAGGCCTCTTCTTGTTCAGAGAGCTTCCTCTAATTCTATAATAATTTAACATTTGTCATCCTCTCTAAATAATTCTTATTACTTCTTAACCAGATCTTATTTTATTTCTTCCGCATTTATAAACTCCACCTTCATTTTATCCCACCAACTAGCTACAATTTTTGGAACTTTCTATCTTTCTAAACTCCAGAATAATTTCCACTACCCCTTCCTTAAAATCCTCTCTTTTCAACAAATTGGTGAGGAAGTACCAGAGTCTCATCTTTACTTCATTACCCTGCATTTCTATCTTCATAATTACTGGCAAATAATCTGCAATAGTTACTGGATGCGTGTCAAAGTTCTCTATTTTATGCATATGTTCCTGTGAAATACAATTTCTGTCTAGTCTACCCAGTTATTATACTTTTGGGAATATGTAAATTCTCTCTCAGGTCCTAATACTGAATTCATGTCTTTCATACCAAATATTTTCATAAATTTCTTCCAAAATCTATCCTCTTTTGATGCATTTTCCATTCTAGGCCCTCCAGATAAATCATCATTGTTGCAATCAAATTCTAGTCCTCGCCTACAAGTAATATTCCCTACTGAAAGCTGATTTCTCCCCAAAATATTTAAGCTCTATAACAGCAGTTTTAGGTTGAATATAAATACATGCCAGCATAATCCTCATCCCTTGCCGGTAGACCCTTACTACCACAAATCTGCATTATCTTTTTTTTTTCTCTTATATTAATTACTAGAAGAACTCCAGTAGTGACAGAAGTACTCCTCTTTTCCTTTGTTTCAGGTACTCTGCTGAATATCCATCCTGAAATCCTGTTATCAAATTCACATGCTTTGCTACTTCCAAATGTGTTGCTTGTAGCACTATTTGCATTCTGCATTTCTTAATATAATTAAAATATTTGTTTTTGGTCTAGACCTGAGACCATTATGGTAAGAAGTCATTATTCCCTCCTTTATATATATATATATATATATATATATATATATATATATATATATATGTATATGTATACACACACACACATTATATATATATATATATATATATACATACACATATATATATACATATATATATATATATATACATATATGTGTATATATATATATACATATATGTGTGTATATATATATATATATATATATATATATATATATATATATATATATATATATATATATATATATATATATATATATATATATATCTATCTCTAGAGAGAGAGAGAGAGAGACTTTTTAAATGTCTATAATTTCCAGCTTCGCGATAAATGCACCTATTAATGTTTGCCAAGTGCCAAGTTAATTCCTTATACATTTTTGTTTATCAACATTGGACCCTACGTCAAATTTTACAATACTTTTTGCTTTAATGAAATTCCTCAAACAAAAAAACAAATTCCCCCAGAAGCCCCCATGACCTGTTAATACAAACACACACAACTATGTACATCTTCAAATAATGAAGTTTATCCCTCCTAATAAGAGCATTTGTCTGAAATAGACAGCTGCTAACACAGGCCTTAATTAACCTAAAAAAAAGAAGTTATGTACTCACCATAACATTCCATCTGAGTAGTTGTACTTGGTCTTCAACCTGTGGGTATTCAGATCTGGATCAGATCCGAGATGGCCGCATCACCAGCATCTGATCTCCAAGTTTCTCCCCTGCCCATAATGCCCCTTTATCTCCTTCCTTCCCTCAGACAGTGTGTGTTGAATCAAAAAACATAAGCCTGACCTAAATAACCTTACCACTAAAGGTTCACACAAACCAAGAGAGCCACAAATGTGCACCTCTCCCATGTACCAAAATAGGACAACAGTGATAAGTTAAGGGGGAAGGAAGGAGGGATGGTTTAAGACAAATGAAGTGCAACTACTCAGATGCAACATTATGGTGAGTACATAACTTTTAGTTATGTACTTACCATAACTTTAGATGTATGGGATCCATCTCGCCTACATTCTGTACAGATGGGTTCGGAGCCTATACTATAGAACGAAGTCTCTTATTGACTGAGCCTCCTCATATCCCAGGATGCCCCACTACTGCTTCCCCAGATCTTGTTTGTCCGCACACATGCACACACACAAACTGTTGTTATAAGATTGCCAGGTGTTTCAAGAGAGGAAAAAAAAGAGTTGCATTCGGACCGTTCGGTCTCTTCTGGCCTCCAAGGCAGGGGGAAGGAGGGTGGGTTATTAGGAATGTAGGCGAGATGGATCCCATACATCTAAAGTTATGGTAAGTACATAACTAAAAGATGTAATGTGATCCTATCTCGCCTACATTCTGTACAGATGGGACAGCGTCCCTAGCACCTAATTCCTGGGTGGCTCACTGGGAAACAGTCCGGAGAACTGTGGAACCGAAGGAAGCTCGGCCCCTGGATGCCACATCCAATTTGTAGTGAGAAATAAAGGTATGAAGAGAAGACCACGTAGCAGCTGCACAGATGTCACTAATAGAGAGCTTGGAATGAAAAGCCGCCATAGTGGACATAGCCCTGGTAGAATGAGCTTTCACAGGAATAGTAAGCTCTTTATTTGAAATGCGATAAATATGACTGATGCAGTCTCTGATCCACTTGGCAATAGTGACTTTCGTGACGGCTTTGCCCAATTTATTGTCCGAAAAAGACACAAAAAGTTGATCTGATTTTCGTGTCCTATCCAAATAGAAACATAATTGTCTGTGCACATCTAAGGTGTGAAATGTATACTCAGCTCTGTCTGTATACTTAGGGAAAAAAACTGGTAATTCCAGAGACTGTTGCAAGCAAAAATTTAGAACAAACCTTTGGTATAAAGGATGGGTTTGGTCTTAGAGAAACTCTATCCTTGTGAAATATCAGGTATGGTGGATTGATGCATAAGGCTTGAAGTTCTGAAACTCTCCTGGCTGATGTGATAGCAACTAGAAGGGCAGTCTTCCAAGAAAGAAATTTCAAGTCACAGGTAGCAGCTGGCTCAAAGGGGGGTGCTGTTAATGCGCCTAACACTACGTTAAGGTCCCACGGTAGTGCAGGATGAGATATAGGTGGCCTAAGAAGCCAAGCTCCTTTGATAAAGGCTTTGCACAACTTATTGCTCATTAAAGGTGGTTCGACGTTCTCATGAAAATTGGAGATAGCCGCCAATTGAACTTTGATGGTGGACACCGAACAACCCTGGTTAAACAGGGTGGTTAAAAATTTCAGAACCTCTGACACAGAAGCTGTCATAGGGTCTAATCCTCGGAGTTGAGCCCAAATAGCAAACCTCTTCCACTTACTGCTATACATCTTTTTTGTAGAAGACTTGTGGGCCGAGGACAAAATATGCATAACCTCAGGGTCGAAAGAATGGCTCCTAACTATGGTCGGAAGAGGAGTAGCCAAGCTGCTAGCTTCAATGAATTGAGGGACTGATGGAGCTGTCCTGACTGATGTATCAGAAGGTCCGGAACTTGGTCCAGGAACCAGGGACCGTCCAATGCATACTTGCGAAGAAAAGGGAACCATACTTGATGAGGCCAGTATGGGGCGATTAGAATCATTTTGCTTCCCAAACGAATCGCCTTCTGAATCACCTTGGGAATAAGGGGAACCGGAGGAAAGGCGTATAGCAGACCCGGGGGCCAGGTTTGGACTAGAGCATCCTTGGGGGTCTCCCCCAGAACTGGAATGAGAGAGAAGAACTGCTGGCATTTTGCATTGAGGGGAGTTGCAAAAAGATCGCAACATGGGATTCCCCATCTCGTGAAAATCTGTTACCACTTTGTGATTCAAGGACCATTCATGTGGGGAGAGAATAGTCCTGCTCAGTCTGTCGGCTATCACATTGGATGTTCCCGGAATGTGTGTTGCCACTAGAAAGCATTTAGTAGCAATCGCCCAATCCCATACCTTCATGGCCTCTCTGCAAAGGGGGTAAGATCTGGTCCCTCCTTGCTTGTTCAATTACCAGACTACCGACATGTTGTCGGACTGAATGGCAATCGTTCCCTGGGGGAGGTGGTCGTGTAGTGCTTGCAACGTTAGAAGTACCGCCCTCATTTCCAGGATATTGATGTGGAGCAGATTCTTGTCAGAGTGCCACGTGCCTTGGACCGACTTGTCCAGATAATGTCCCCCCCACCCTGTCTGGGAGGCGTCCGTAGTCAATGTGGCTGAGGGGGATGGGGGGACAAAGGGTCGCCCCTGATCCAGGTTGGAGGAATGAAGCCACCAATGAAGATCCTGTTTGCACGTCTCTGTTACCAATATGTGGTGACTGAGGGGGAGGTCTTGATAAGACCATTGGGCTAAGAGGAGCCACTGCAGTATCCTCATATGTAACCTTGCGAATGGAACGAGAAGAATGGTGGCTGACATGGAACCCAACAGCTGCAGAACCATTCTCGCTGGAGTTCAACGTCTGAGGATTAACGCCCGCACCTGAGACTGTAATGTTGCTATCCTTTCCGCAGGAAGATAGACTCGCATCTGCTTTGAGTCTATTTCTGCACCAATAAACAGAATACGCTGTGATGGCAGCAATACGGATTTTGTCCAATTGAAGGCGATTCCTAAGGAGCTGCCTAGGGAGATAGTGGCTGCTAGAGTTCTTAAGAGTAGATGCCTTGAGGTGGCAGTTAGGAGCCAGTCGTCTAAGTATGGAAACACCTGGAATCCTAGACTTCTCAGGTGAGCAGTCACCACTGCCAAACATTTGGTGAACACCCTGGGGGCTGTGGTGAGACCAAATGGCAGTGCACGGAACTGGAAATGACTGTCCCCTAGGCTGAAGTGCAAGTGTCTCCTCGACGCCTGATTTACCAGAATGTGATAATAGGCGTCCTTGAGATCTATGGAGCACATACAAACACCCTTCTCCAGAAGCGGGAGAATGGTTTGCAAGGTGACCATCCGGAATTTGGACTTTTTCACTGATCGGTTTAATTTGCTGAGATCCAAAATGGGCCTCAAGTCCCCGGTCTTTTTTGGTACCAAAAAGAATCTCGAGTAAGTCCCTGATCCGGTCTGATCTGCGGGGACAGGTTGGATGATTCCTTTTTGAAGCAGTTTTGAAATTTCGATGGCTGCCATATCCCGTTGACTGGGTGGCGGGTCCGGGATTCTTTGGGACGGTGGGGGGGATTGAGAGAAGGGAATGGTATAACCTCCGGCGATGATTCGGAGCACCCATTGGTCCTGGGTGATACTTTCCCAGGCCTTTAGGTGCCTCGAAAAACGACCCCCGACTGGCTCCGGAGCTGCACAGTCGGACACTCCTTCAGGGATGCTGGAAGGAGGAGGAGCCACGAAAGGACTCGTGGTCTCCAGTGTTGCGGGGGCCTCCGCTGCCTCTGGGACGGCGTCTCCCTGAAAAATTTCCCCTTCCTCTGCCTCTAGAAGGGGAATCGCTCTGCTGCGATGAGTAAGACTTTTGAGACTTACGGAACCACATTTTCCCCCCTCTTCGAGCCTTGGGATAAGGTCTGAAGGGAGTGGAAAACTGGGCCCCTACGGCAGTTAAAGTCTTGCCCTCCTGCTCGCAGCGAGTCAAAGTGTCCTTTACCTTGGGTCCAAAAAGGGAGGACCCATCGAAGGGGGCGTCGGCAAAGGAAAAGGCCTCCGCAAAATGACACAGGCGTAGCCAGGCTTGTCTCCATTGAGCAACACCTGTGCCCGCCGCTCTGCTCGCTCCGGCTGCATATGAAATGAGCCTCATGGACGAGTTGGATAGGGAGGACAGGGTAGCCAACTGGGAGTTAACCGTCTGGGCCAACTGCTCAGGTAAGTTACCAGAGAGGGTATCTGAAAGCTCCTTGACCAGATCCCTCTGCAGTCTCGTAAAATGCGTCAGGTAATTCAGAGACCTTAATGTAAAGATTGCTGAAGCAAGGGTGCGCTTCCCGTACCTATCCATACTCCTAGACTCCTTATTAGGAGGATGGACGGACATTGAAGCCTCTGCCACATCTTGTTGGGTAGCAGATGCCACCACCAAAGCATCTACAGCCACACTTTTGGTAAGAAAGTCCTTATCTGGGGGTGCCGAAAGGAATTTATTGGGTCGAGCAGGCACCGGTTCAACAGAATACGGATGTTCCCACGCCCTTCGAGAGATCAAATCCAGGAGCTCATCGAAGGGTGGAGACACCCAGGAGGCGGAGGGTTGAGCCCCGAAAGGCTTGAGGAACACTGACTCCTCAGCAGAAGGGGGTTTGGACTGCCAGTCACCTCGTTGTTTAAGGATTTCCAAGATGTCCGCAAAGGATACATCAGAGGACGACTTGGGGGACCCCTCCGCATCATCGAGGTCGGTATCCGAGGTGAGAGACTCATCAGGGGAGTCGACGTGCTTTCTCTTGCACTGTTTCTTCCTAGGAGGTTCTTCCGAAGATGCTTCAGATGGACCTCCAGGAAGAAGGGAACCCCCGATGGGGGTAACCTCAGGCCCCAGGGCTCCGCTGTCATGAGACAGGGGGACTGCAAAGGAACTAGTCTCCGTGCCAAGGGAAGGTGGTGGCGAGAAGGTAGAAGTGGCCAGAGAGGATGTGGCCAAGGCACTCCTCATGGCCGTGAAGGCAGGACCCCCAGAGTCCTGGGAAGGTTCAACCCCCAAGGCCACAACAGCAGATGGAACTCCCGCCGCCGACGCACCGAGAGGGAGGCTAGGAACCGAAAGGATCAGTTCCGAAGTGTCACCCCCGGGGCCGACAGAGGAGGTCCGTGTACCGAACACTGACCCGAAGGGCGGGGTTGGAGTTAGGGTCGGAGCCGACCCTACAACTTCCACTGGCTCCACCAACACAGACTCCAACGGTGCCGAAGCTGTTGGAGGAGGAACCAAGATGGCAGGGTGGGAAATCGGCTCCGGAGCCGATTGGGCCAGAGCTGAGACCAACTTTTGAAAGACCGGAGACTGAAAAAGCCTTTGAAGCACCCTGTCTACATCCGAATCGGACATCCTTGACGACCGAGAAGAGACCGACCGGGTCCGAGTTGACTTCTCCACCGGCTCCGAAAGACTGGGGGACCGGCTCCGAATGGACTCGAGAAGTATCGGCGCCGAGGGAGGTTCCACCACTACTGCAATTTCCCTCGGAGCCGATGTGGACTTCGGCACCGAAGGGGAAGAGTCTGAGCGGGCAACCTTCATCGGCTCCGAAGGCAGTGGAGCCGATGAAGGTGACTCGCCTCTCGAAGCCCGAGCTCTCGGCTCCGAAGTCAGAGGAGTCGAGGCTGGAGACATCGAGGCAGACCGTTCCGCCCTCGGCTCCGAAGTCCGTGGAGCCGACGGAGAAGCCTGCCTAGACTTTTTTGCTGTCGGATCCGACGGGCTGGTCGGAGCCGAAGATTTTTTCTTCCTCGACGGGGAAGAAGAAGATAGGGCTTCCTCAAAAGAAGGGGTAATAAGCCCTTTCAAAATCAACTTATTTTTCCTCTCTTGGAGCACGCGAGAGGAAAAAGCGTGGCAAACGCTACAGGATTCCTGTAAGTGCTTCGGCCCCAAACAGTACACACAAAGCAAATGGTCGTCCGTAATGGACATTTTGTAAGAGCATTTTGAACATTTTTTAAAACCAGATGGCCTATGTTCTTTTGACATGGCTATCTACTTCCACTAAACTCTAGAGAAAGAGAAACTTCAATACTGACTAAAAATAAAACAGGTAGACTAAGGCAAGGTCCCTCTAAGTTAAACGGGAACACTTGCCACCAAGGAAAAAATATAATTTACCACAAAGTTGAAACAAATAGAAAACGCACAATGAGTAGCTGTTAGGCAGCCCTGACTAAAGCGCGAGGGCTAGGCAAAGGCCCCTCTAACTTAAACGGGATCCTTTACCGTTGACAAACACAATATTTTACCACAAACTTTGAGAAAAAAACAGTCACACAACAATAAATAGCTGTTAAAACAGCTTTTGGGTAATTTTGACAAAATTTCTGACAGAAATTTAAATACTAGAGGCACTTAGCTCAGCCAAGTCCAAGACCACGTCTATGCTGTAGAAGCGGCAAACGAGATCTGGGGAAGCAGTAGTGGGGCATCCTGGGATATGAGGAGGCTCAGCCAATAAGAGACTTCGTTCTATAGTATAGCGTGCCGAGTCGGAGCTGAGGATCGGCTCCGAACCCATCTGTACAGAATGTAGGCGAGATAGGATCACATTACATCTTCTTTATCTGAAGTAGTTTACTTCATTTGATCTTCAATCTGTGGGACAGATTCCCCAGCTGCCAACATCTGGGTGGCCCTCATGGAAGGATATTTCAGAGCACCGCAGAGCCAAATGATGCCCTACTCCTGGATACAATGTCCAATTTATAATGGGATATGAATGTATGAGATGAGGACGAGGTAGCTGCAGAACAAATGTCATCCAGAGACACTCTCGACCAGAAGGTCGATGAAGTTGCCACAGATCTAGAGGAATGGGCTTTGATCATACCCAGAGGGTAAATGCCTTTGTCAGAATATGCCTAGCTGATACACTGGGAAACCCATCTAGCAATGGTGACTTTGGATACTGGTCTACCTAAAATGGTTTGGAATAGGACACAAACAGTTGGTCTGGTTTACAGAAAGACTTTGTTCTGTGTAAACAAAATCTCAGTTGCCTATGTACATCCAATAAATGTAACTTGTATTCACACCTGTTTTGGAAATTTGGGAAGAAAAATAGAAGATTAATAGTTTGATTAATATTGTTTTCGGAAGCCACTTTTGGAAGAAAGGAAAGGTTAATGCGCAGGGAAACCCTGTCCTTATGAAAAAACATATACGGAATTTTAATGGACAAGGCTTGAAGTTACGACAGACTCCTGGCCGAAGTGATGGCCACCAAACAGGCAGTTTTCCAAGAAAGAAATTGAAACTCTACTGTCACCGCTGGTTCAAAAGGCGGGGAGACTAAAGCTTGCAAGACAAAGGAAAGGTCCCAAGGAGGTGTTGGATCTCTCACTGGAGGTCGCAGCATAAAAGTTCCTTTAAATAAAGTCTTGCAAACCCTAGAGGAGGCTAAGGAAGCCATGTTTTCCCCAACATGGAAGTTAGAGATGGCAGCCAGTTGAACTTCAATAGTAGAAGAACTAGCCCCTTGATAAAAGATACCAGATAGAAATCCCAGAACAGCCGGAACTGGAACCATAAAGGGATCTATGTTCCATCGAGAGGCCTAAATAGAGAAGCGTTTCCATTTGATACAGTATATCTTTCTTGTAGAAGACTTATGAGCTGCTACCAAAATGGTTTTGACTGGAGAGGATAAACTGGGAGTCCTAATCATTACTGGAACTGGAGCAGCCAAGCTGTAAGTTTCAGACTGTCCAGGTCTGGGTGAGGAATCCCCGAGGGGTGAGAAATGAGATCCAAAACCGGATCCAAGATCCATGGTGGAACTACTAGGTGAGACCAAAGAGAGGGGAACCAGACTTGCCAAGGCCAGAATGGGGCAATAAGGATTACTGTGCTCCCCAGCCTGCGAGCTTTCTGAAGAAACTTTGGGATGAGAGATAATGGAGGATAAGCATAAAGGAGACCAGGAGGCCAAGCAGGAACCAGTGCATCTCTGGGAACTTACCTCTGAGGGGGGTTCAGAGTGAAGAACTTGCTGCATTTCACATTTGAAGGGGATCCAAACAGATTGCAGCAAGGCCAGCCTCACTTGAAGATCTGCTCTGCTACTGAAGGATTCAGAGACCACTCGTTAGGCATCAGAAGAGTCCTGCTGAGCCTGTCCGCTAAAATGTTGTACTGTCCCGGAATGCGTGTTGCCACCAGAAATCAGCCAGTGGAAACCACCCATTCCCACACTCTCATGGCTTCTCGACAAAGGGGGTAAGATCTTGTTCCACCCTGCTTGCTGATATACCAGACTACTGACATGTTGTCTGACTGGATGGCAATAGTCCCTACAGGAGGATGGGCATGAATGGCCTGCAATGCTAGAAGAACCGCCCTCATCTCCAGGACATTGATATGCAAATTGGTCTCAGATGTGGACCAACTGCCTTGAACTGCCTTTCCCGAGCAATGACCCCCACCCCACCCAAGTTGGGAGGCATCCGTGGTCACTGTGGTTGTGGGGAACAATAGAAAAAAGGGATGTCCTTGGACAAGATCCGGGGAGATAATCCACCAGATGAGTGACTCTTTGCCAGCCAGGGATAAGCGTATGCCTCCAGAGATGAGCAGTCGGGCAACCCCTAAGAGCTGCTGCGCGGGTCTGTCCAAGAAAGGTTCCTGAGACTAAGTTCTTCGAACCCCTCTGCCTCTGGGCCGGTGTCTGTCGTGACCTCTTCTGCCTCTGGGGGAAGAAGAGTCCTGGGTGTCCCGGGAGAACGGAGATTTCCAGAACTACATCTTCTTTGCCCCTTGTTGATTCTTTGAGAAGGATCTCCGAGGGGCACAGAAGCAGATCCTGATGGCAGACAGTGTCTTCCCGTCCTTCTAACTCTGGACCAGAATCTCACGTACGGACTTGCCAAACAGGATAGAGCCATCATAGGGAGCATTCGCAAAGGATGCCTTGAAGGGTTCCGAGAACTGACATAGCTGGAACCAGGCTTGTCGCCTCGTGGCAACCCCAGACCCGGCCGCCCTAGCAGCTCCTTCTGTGGCATGGGAGAAGAGAAGCATGGATGTATTCGCAACTGCTTTCAGAGTGGCCATGCACAGAGAGAACATTTTCTTGTTCTCTGCTGACGCGGGATCTGGGGGTGACTCAGCGACTTCCTTGACCAAGTCTCACTGCAGTCGGATGACGTGCTACATGTAGTTCAGCACCCTTATGGTAAAAGTGGCTGAAGCATAGACTTGCTTCCCCAAACGATCCATCGTTCGCAAATCCCGGTCAGGAGGATGGACCGTAGAGCTTTCCTGTGCAAGCTCTTTCTTGGTGGCAACTGCCACCAACATAGCATCTACTAGGGACCCCTTACTCCAGCTGGTTCTGTCCAAAGGAGGGCCAAGAAATGTATCTGGTCTTTTCGGGATTGGCTCCACTGTGTCAGGCTCTTTCCATGTCCTGAAGGTGATAAGTCCATGAGTGGATCTGCAGGGGGGGGCACTCAGGAGGTAGATGGGCCTGTGCCGAATGCCTCCAGGAACACAGACTCATCCTGGGTTGGTTTCTGGGTGGACCACTCACCCCCCTCTTTGCCATAGGAGTTCCATGATGTCTCCAATGGAGACATTTTCCAGGGGGGGGATGACCAGGGGGAATGCTCTTCTTCCTCCAAGTCAGTGTATTCAATGAAAGACTCTGGGGAGGAGTCCAAGTGCCTCCTTTTACACATTCACTTGTGAGGAACCTCCAAAGTGGGACTCTCTGAAGGGGACTCGCAAACTTGTGGATGCTCCCCGGGGCAAATCAAGCATAAACTGTCCTTGAGATGACAGGAAGGTCGGCGATGTACCCAGAACCAAGGGAGTCAGGATGGATTCTGTAGAGGAAATGGTCAGGGGGCTCTCGACCCACTCGAGAAGACCCTCTACACCACATCAAATGCTGAAGGAGAGCAGACATCCTGGGGAACAAGTGATGGAGCCATTTCCCTCAGGTCCGACGGGAAAGCTGGACCACAAATTACTGGAATCGAGATAGCTTGGGGGGAACTGCACCCAAACACGGAGCCGACAGGACCCCCTTGGATCCAATCCAGCTTGAAAAGCACTTACCCACAAGAAAAAAATGCCTGGAGCTCAGCGACCACGATACTTGGCTGTAAAGCGGCAAATGAGAACTGAGGGAAGGAAGGAGATGGAGGGGCATTATGGGTAGGGGAGGAGCTTGGAGCTCAGATCACATGCTGGTGATGCGGCAGTCTCTGATCCGATCCGAATCCAAATACCCGGAGGTTGAAGATCAAATGAAGTAAACAGCTTCAGATCTGATGTTATCCATGCTAAGACACATTATTGTCTCTGCTTCCGCTTACACTAATTGGGGTCTGTTTTTTTTATCTTTATTTCCCTCCCAGATGTCACAACCCCGTGCCTGTGACAACTAATTGCAAGCTTTCAGAAAACATTAATTTTCAGTCTTCCAAACAAAAAAGTGTGTTCTGGCTGGTTAATGCCCTATTATCAACTTGCCTCTGTGGAAACATAAGGAAAAAAATGCAGCCTTCTGCTGCAGCCAGAAAGACAAGCTGAACATATCTTGCTAAAGGAAAACTTATTATATTTAGTGCTCTCATTTATTTGATTTTGCTTAAAACTTATTAAATTAAGCTACAGGTCTTAAGGTAGATATTCAGTTATGCAAAAGAAACAGGAAACAACGGCTCTATATGTTATATACTGTGTACTTTTGTACTCCACCCCACCTCAACAACCCAAGATCACAGCTTATTAACTTAGATATGCTTTTATCTTGCATTTTCTTTCTTTTTGCATTGTAATGCCTACTTGTTACTTTAGTAACTTTATCACATACAAGAACTAAAATGATTTACTATAAAACATGCATATGACATTGTGAAGTTCCACAGAAATACTATTAAGAACAGAAATGGGTTTACTTAACTAACTTTTTTCCTTCTTCCTTCCTTCCCCTCAACATCCTTCAAACAATGACATGAAGTCAGGCAAATGCCTTTCAGTTCCCCACAAGATTTTAGAGAACAAAAGTTCACTCTTTCCACTTTTTTTATATACAGCCATATTTCACAAATGCAACTGATACTTTACAGTCTTGCATTTATTTACAAATTTCCATGTTGCTGGTCTTCTTCCTTTTCTTCTTTTCCCAGGTCAAGATTCCAGTTCAGTTTCAAGGTACTCCCAATTCTTTGTGTCAACGCCTGTGATTTTCTAGGTCTCTCAAGTATTTTCCTTTGGAACAGTGGAAAGGGTTTCACTAGCAAGGTCTCTCTATGTGCCTTCTTATCAGTAGCACGAGAAGCAGAGTCTCCTTATACTATTTTATTTTTTTTTATTTATTTAACATTTGTTGACCGGGTATGTCCGACTAGGTTCCACAGATCCTGTTTTCAGCGGAGGCCCGGGGAGAAATGCTCCAGAAGCATGTCCTTAGAATGTGGGAAGAAACTGGAGTACCCGGAGGAAACCCACGTGAACGCAGGGAGAACATGCAAACTCCACACAGAAGGCACCCCAGCCGAGAATCGAACCGGAGAACCTCTTGCTGTGAGGTGACAGCATTAACCGCTGCACCACTGCGCCGCCCTATACTAGACGGCTCATTTTTTGTTGGACAAACTTGTATTTCCATCTTAGCCTGTTGTACATCAAAAAATTACTTTGATCCTACAGGAAAAAAAAATATTCTGTAGATAGCCGGATACAGCAGTTTGAATCCCACACCAGTCTCTTAAAATTCCCTGATTGCTGGAATAAATCTGCTTTGCTTCTGCCTGGTGTACAGTGAATAATCATTTTCCACGAAGACTCTACTATCTGCAGCTTTTAAAGTGTTGCCCTTTGGTCACAGTTTTCTCAACATCAACTCTCTGCTCGTAGATATGCATCTTTATAAGTTCAGGTCTTGGCTGCTTTCTCATAGTCAGATTTAGAGCATTCACAGTGTGCCCTTACAATTAACACCACCTGCTGTGGAACAGTAGTCCAGTTGCTTATTTGTGCCTTTATAAAATTAATATGGTCTTCCTTCTAATTTCTCTGGTACAGCAGGGAATCTCAGATTTTCCCCTATGTGCTTGGTTTTCCAATGCCACCATTTTAAAAACATCTCTTCTTGAGCACTTTGATATTCAGCCATACTTTTCTTCATTTTGACCTTGTTTTTTGCAGTTTTACCAGCTCATCTGAATAGCTGTTTAAAGCTTCTTCAATTTTCCAGCCTTTTGTTATTTGCTTTGATATACCCCTTCAGTGTTTCATTTATTTTAATCTCCAAGCACAGTTGACTTATTTTTTCCCAGTTGATTACTGGAAACTATATCTTGCACCAAAGCCAGAGCTTTAACTACTTTCTGATGAACAGCTGCAGGATTCTTCCCTGTCAATATTTTCTCTTCACTTTTTCTAGGTTTCCCGCAGGGTCTCTTAGTTTCTTCTTTGCTGGCTTCCAGGTAGTGTACTTATAAGCAATAACTGAATTTACTAGAAGTGACAGAGTTTCCAGCTCTTGTATTTTAGTTTCTTTTTTCACACTGGGAGAAATGAGGTTCAGCTGTTAATCTGTGCAGCCATTTTGGAAAGTCCGGTTTTGAAGGTTTGAGACTTCTTTTTGGAACTCCCTTGCCATTTCTTCCTAAATGTCTGTTTACCCAAATTCTATTGAGACTGTTTATTCTTTTCCTATAAAACTGGATGAGGAGAGAGAAAATCCCTTGGAAAATTTGGAAAAGGAGGGCTGAAAAACCTTAGGAGATTCCCTGGATCAGCTTGCCCCTTTCATCACACTTTTTGTTCATGTCTGCTGCAGAGCGGCCAAACATTAAATCCATATCCAAGGGAGAATTTAAAATCTCATTTTTATCATCTGGAAGTTTAAGAATGCAGGCAATTAAACATCCTTAGAACATTACCAATGGCAATAGCACTTGAACTATCAAAGTCATACACACATTACACAGAATAGTAACCTGTGCAATAGAAAAGCTAAGTTACATAAAGCAGATTTTTCCTTACAAGAACAAACTGCAGACAAAATACTCATACTTTCACAATTTGTCAGAAAAGAGTAAAGCATAAGCCTGACAATTCAAAATTAGGAAAATCAAAGTTGCAGAAGTACACACTTTTTCCCAATACCTATTGTGACATCTCTCCTCTGGGCCAGTGATCAAGAAGCCTCAATCTTCACCACTGACAACAGTGGAGAAAACAAAGTTATGTACCTACCAGAACGTTCCATGTTAGTTGTCTTCATCTCGCCTTGTTTCTTGCTGGTTGGGATCGGAGCCGATCCTCGGCTCAGACTCTGCCATCTTCAATAGCTCAAGAGCGGTTTACTGGCTCGAGGCTACCCCTTATCCCATGATGCCTAGCGCTAGCTACGCAGATATCGTTTGAAATAGCTAACCCAGACATAGCTATAGGAAGAAACCCCTCCAAACAAATGGTTAAACATACCTGTCCTACTGTCTAAATCAGTAAAGGAAACAAACCAGCAAACACTCAGCCAATGAAAACTGAGTTCCTCTCGGTTCAACAGGATAGGGGGATGGAGGGGGGGGACGCAAGAAAGAAGGCGAGATGAAGACAACTAACATGGAACGTTATGGTAGGTACATAACTTCTTTATGTTAAGTTGTCAATCTCACCTTCATTCTTGCTGGTTGGGACAGCGTCTCTAGCACCTACAATCCTGGGTGGCTCACTGGAACAGACTCTTCAGAACAGTGGAACCAAAGCTAGCTCTACTTCTGGAGCCCACATCCAACTTGTAATGAGAAATAAAGGTATGAGAATTTGCCCACGTAGCGGCAGCATAGATAGAATCCATGGGCAACCTAGACTGGAAGGCTACAGAGGTGGCTAAGGCCCTGGTAGAATGACCCTTCGGTTTGATTGGCAAGTCTATGTTCCTTACTTGGTAGATAAAGGTAATGATATGAGACAACCATCTGGATAAAGTCACTTTGGAAACTGGGAGACCCTGTTTGCCCCGAGCATAGGAAAGGAAAAGTTGGTCAGACTTCCTTATATCCTTCGTCCTATGCAGGTAGAAATGCAACTGTCTATGAACATCCAATTGATATAACTTGTATTCTGCCTTGTTGCTGTGGTTAGGGAAAAACAAAGGTAGGTCTATAGACTGATTCAAATTGCTTTCTGAGCAGACCTTTGGAAGAAAAGAAGGATTAGTCCTCAGAGCAACCCCGTCCTTATGAAATACTAAGTATGGAGGACAGACGGATAGCGCCTGAAGTTCAGAGACACGTCTGGCTGAAGTAATAGCTACCAGAAAGAGAGTCTTCCCAGATAGAAACTTAATGGAGCAGAAAGCTGCCGGCTCAAAAGGGGGCATAATTAATGAGGTTAGTACCAAATTAAGGTCCCAAGGAGGAGGGGGATCTCTCACTGGGGGGTCTAAAGAGAGTAGCCCCTCTAAGAAACTCTTTACATAGCTTATGAGACATAATGTTGGCATTAGAAAAACTGACATGGAAATTTGAAATGGCCACTAACTGAACCCGGATTGTAGCAGAAGCGGACCCCGAATTAAAGAGTTCTGTTAGGAACTCCAAGATCTCATGAAAAGGGGCTGTGAGGGGATCTATATTTCTATCATCTGCCCAACAAGAAAAACGTTTCCATTTACTAGTGCAAGTCCTTCTAGTGGTAGAGTTATGGGAGGAAACAATGTCGTGAACGGCCGGGGAAATACTGAGAAGCCTGGCTAAGGTTGGAAGTGGAGCAACCAAGCTGTAAGCTGGAGCATTTGAAGGGATTGATGCAGCCCGCCTGATTGATGAATCAATAGGTCTGGAATCGGATTCAGAGTCCAAGGCCGCTTGAGAAGGCAATGGTGCAGAAAAGGGAACCATATCTGTCGTGGCCAGTAAGGGGCAATGAGGATCATTTTGCAACCCAACGACATAGCTTTCTGAATAAGTTTTGGTATCAGGGGAAATGGAGGGAAGGCATAAAGAAGTCCCTGAGGCCAATCGTGGACTAGAGTGTCTCTGGGTGGGAGACCAGGAAGTGGGAGAAGTAGCTGCTGCATTTTCTGTTGAAGGGGGTGGCAAAAAGGTTGCAGCAAGGCTGATCCCATTTGCGAAAGATTAAATCCACAACTACCCGATTCAGAATCCATTCGTGAGGCATGAGAGTAGCTCTGCTGAGCCTGTCTGGTAGGAAGTTGGACGTCCCAGGGAAGTGCGTTGCAATCAGAAATAGTTGGGAGGAAAATCGCCCACTGCCAGAGTCTGAGGGCTTCTCGACATAGGGGGTAGGACCTGGTTCCCTCCTGCTTGTTGATGTACCACACCACCGACACGTTGTCCATTTGAATTGCAATGGTCCCAGAAGGAAGAGAGAGTCCTGAAGAGCTTGCAACACTAGGAGCACGGCTCTCATCTCTAGGACATTTATATGCAGATGGTACTAGTGAGCCTGCCAAGTGCCCTGGACTGTCCTTCCCTGATAATGCCCCCAACACCCTATCAGGGCGGCGTCCGTGGTCACTGTAGCAATTGGAGGAGGCTGAATGAAGTGTCTGCCCTGAATTACTAGTGGGGAGACCATCCACCAGGAAAGGTGCCTTTTACATGCTTCTGTGATGGTGATCATGTGAGACATGGGGAGCTGTTGAAAGGACACTGCATGAACAGAAGCCACTGCAGGATTCTCATGTGGAAGCGGGCTAGGGGTATCAGAAGAACTGCCACCGCCATAGAACCTACAATTCGAAGGACGTACCTGACTTGCACTCTTTTGCATTGCATGAGGACATGAACTTGCCGGCGAATAGTGGACACACTGTCCAAGGGTAGCTTTGCAGACATGCTCCTTGTATCCAAGTCTGCTCCTATATAAGTAATAGAGTGCGAGGGCAACAAGGCAGATTTTTCAAAATTTATGGTAATGCCTAGCTGGGAGAAAACTGAGACTGTATAGTCCCTGGCTTGAAGGAGTTGATGCCTGGTAGTAGCAGTAAGGAGCCAGTCGTCTAGATATAGAAACACCTGGAATCCTTGAAGCCTCAGGTGAGCTGTGACCACTGCCATACATTTGGTGAACACCCCTGGAGGCTGTAGTGAGACCAAAGGGCAGAGCTCTGAACTGATAATGACTGGCTCCCAGCCGGAAGCGAAGGAACCTCCTGGAGCATCTGTCCATTTTGATGTGATACTACACATACTGGAGATCTATAGAGCACATCCAATTGTGCTGACCCAGAAAGGATAGAATGGACTGTAGCATGACCATCCAAAACTTTGTTCTTTGAACAGACTTGTTCAGTCTGCTGAGATCCAAAATAGGTCTCCAGTCCCTTGACTTTTTTGGTACCAAAAAGAACTTTGAGTAAGTTCCGGATCCGTGTTGGTCTGCCGGGACTTCCTGGATGACTTTTTTTCAAGCAGTTTTGAAACTTCTATAACTGCTTGGTCCCTGAGACTGGGTGGAACATCTGGGAGGGGCTTGCATGACGGTAAAGGGGGCTGAACAAAAGGAATTCTGTAACCCCCAGATATTATTGAATGTACCCATTTGTCTTGCGTTATGCTTAGCCAGGCTTTTGGGTACATTGAAAGTCTTCCCCCGACTGCCTCCAGAGACGGACAGTCGGGCAACCCCTCAGGGATGTTGGAAGGGCTTGTCAGAGAAGGATTCTCTACTGCCCAGGTTCTGCAGACCCCCTCTGCCACAAGGGCAGCGTCTGTTATTATTATTTCCTCCTCTGCCCCTGGAGGAAAAATCACTACGTGTGTCCGGCGAAGATCCCTGGGATTTCCAAAACCACATCTTTCCATTCTTCTGACCCTTGGGGTATGGTCTAGAGGGAGTGGAAAAATGGACTCCCACAGCAGAGAGAGTCTTGCCTTCCTGTTCACCTCTAGTAAGTGTGCCTTTCACCTGTGGTCCAAAAAGAAAGGAACCGTCAAAGGGAGTGTTGGTGAATGACGCTCTGAAGGGTTCCGTAAAATTACACAGCCGCATCCATGCATGTCTCCGAAGTGCCACGCCTGTGCCTGCGGCTCTACTTGCCCCATCGGCTGCATACGAAATGAGCCTCATGGAGGAGTTGACTACTGAGTTAAGGGCTGCCAGCTGAGAGGCCACTTTAGCCTGAGCCCCTTCAGCTGAAGGATCCTGCAGGGTATCTCTGAGCTCTTTCAGGAGATCCCTCTGAAGCCTGGTAAAATGGCATAAGTAATTCAGTGACCTCATGGAAAAGGTAGCTGAAGCAAACATTCGCTTCCCATATCTGTCCATGGTCCTAGACCCCTTGTTAGGAGGATGGACAGAAGAAGTTGTTTCCGCTAACTCCTTTTTAGTGCCTGCTGCTACCACCATAGCATCCACAGGAACACCCTTAGTAAGGAACTGCTTGTCAGAAGGTGCAGTAATAAACTTGCCTGGTCTCCTCGGGGTTAGTTCCAATGTATCCAGGGCTGACCAAGCCCTTCAAGCCACCACAGACATTAGTGAATCGAAGGGCGGAGAAACCCAGGAGGTGGAAGGTTGGGAACCGAACGCATCCAGCAATACAGATTCGTCCTCGGTAGGGGCTAGGGTATTTCAGTTCCCCCTCTGTTTAAGTATTTCTAGGATGTCCGAAAAGGAAACATCTTCAGAGGGGGATCTCGGGAACCCTTCCGACTCATCCAAATCCATATCCGAAGTGACAGACTCGGGGGTGTCAATGTGCTTCCTTTTGCACGTCTTCCGAGGGGGCTGCTCTGAATGATCAGGGGAGGCCTCGGAGGAAGAGGAAACACCCAATGGGGTGCCCTGAAGCGCTGGTTCCCCACGCTTGGGGTCTGGAGGAGGAGCAATGGTCGACGCAGGCACTACGGGGGACAGAGCCAGTGGGGTTGAAGGTGGAGCTGGCTGAGAGGCCAGCACAATCCTCATGACATCGAAGGCATCCCTGCCACAATGAAGAGAAGGCTCAGGCTCAGAGGAGACTGGAATCCTCCTCCGCAACGAGGGAGACGGCTCAGAGGCCGATGTAGGAGCCAAGCTCACCTGCACCGATGCTCTGAGAGGGAGAGCGGGGTCGGACAAGGGTCTGATGCCACTTGCCCCCTTGGAGCAGACGAGGGAGTCTCGGCACCCAGATCCCTCGATGGAAGGCCCCATCAAAGGGATCAGAGCCGACGACGGATCCGAAGGAGAGAATATTGGAGCTGACGGTTCCATGACTGGAACCTCAAGAAACTCCGGCTCAGAGCTCAATGGAGTCGGAGGAGGAACATTGATAGAAACAGACGTAGCCGACACCTGTTGAGGAGGGCTGGACAACATTTTGGCCAGTGCCTGCGACTTCAATAACCTGCTGACCACTCTCTCCACATCATGGTCTGAGAGCCTGGAGGACTGAGAGGAGTGTGAAGATCTATGACTATGGTCACTTTGCAGGAGGGGAGACCGAGGAGCCGAATGAATGGACTCTAATGAAGGGGACCTTGGTCTTTTTTGAGTCCTTGACGGCTCCAAGGGGACTATTGGAGCAGACGATGAAGCAGTCTCCTCGATTCCAGCCAGAACCGAAGGGGAAGGTAAGCCTTGGGCCGATGATGGCTCCGAGCTGGGAGCCAACAATTTGGCAGGTTTAGGAGACTTCACTGGCAAAGTCTTGGCCGGTGAGTCCTGAGGCTTAAGCAGACCTCTCAAAATAAGTTTATTCTTGCGCTCCTGCAGAACTCTTGGGCTAAATGCATGGCACATAGAGCAAGAGTCCTGCAGGTATACAGCACCTAGACAACAGACACAAGAAGTGTGCCCATCTGTCAGAGACATCTTCTGATAGCATGAGTCACACTTCTTGAATCCCGACAGTTTGGATTCCTTAGACATAATACACAATAAGAAATACCACTAAACTAACAGTAAACACTACCACACAAACCACAAATAAGACGCAGTATACTACAAGAATATATATATATATATATATATATATATATATATATATATATATATATATATATATATAAGAAAAGGAAGAAAATTCTACAGAATAAGCTATCTGATAGGGAAGAGGGGGAGGTGGGGAGGGGAAGAACTTTCTAACTAAAATGAGTTCTGAAAAGCCCACAAAAAAACACTAAACTATCACAGCTAGTTAAGAGTCTAGACAAATACAATAAGGACAGAAAAAAATCCCTAATCTGACGGAAAAGGTAGTAGAAGAAAAATATACGAGCCTGAGCCAGTACCACGAACCTCACAGCTGAAGCCGCAAACGAGATCTGGGTAGCTAGCGCTAGGCATCATGGGATAAGGGGTAGCCAAGAGCCAGTAAACAGCTCTCGAGCTATTGAAGATGGCAGAGTCAGAGCAGAGGATCGGCTCCGATCCCAACCAGCAAGAACGAAGGTGAGATTGACAACTTAACATAATTAATTGTGAGAAAAATAGATACAGTATTTTCAGATGCAGCTCTCTCCACAAAGTAAAATTTCCCTTAAGAGCGCACAGAGAATACATGCTCCAGTCCTGGGGTTGGGCTTCATTTCCAGGCTCCACACAGGACTCCCAACTGACCACTATAGAGCTTGGTCATTAGCTGGGTGTTCCAAGCCAAGTCCTCCACCACCCTCTCTGTGAAAACAGTGCTGTCAGTGTCCTTGTTCAAAGTAGCTGTCAAACATGCACTGAAATTTGATTTTCATGCATACATACCCACCTGGGAAAGGCTGGCACAGCTTACCCACTCTGCCACCTCCACCCAGATTATAAGGTAGATTTGCTGCCATCAGAATGTCTGAAGCCAGCTACTTTAAGGCTTTTACCAGGGTACCCAATTACACTTATTAAAATACTTATACAGATGGTAGTGTTTAATCAAGCAGCAAGACTTTCAGGAACATGGAGCCACAGTGTCACAAAATAAATTTAAGTACTCTCAAAGGTTAAATATTTTATAGAAGACCAGCCACAATGAAAGGTATATATATATTTAATAATAACAAAAGAAAACATGAAAATACTAAATATCTATTTAAAATAAACACCAGAGCTTAAATCACAGCAAATATAAAAAACACAGATGGAAAGACTCGGATACAGAAAAATATTTAGCTAATCTCACTATATTTAACTAACTGAAGCTTTAGTTCCCTAGTTACTTACTAAAGCAAGGCAAGATGAATGTGGATGTTTCATGTCAAGTCCACAAACAGAGTGCACTCCCTCACATTTCTCACTAGTATTCAAATACAATTTCAGTGCTGGCTACCAAACTATATCAAATCTGGTCACTTGACTCTGTGGTTTCCACACTACCCCTCACTAGAAACTGAGCCAGGATCTGGCAGTGAAGTGTCACAACACATGCATAGAACCTTAGATGAGGTTTATTACAGCATATGAAATCTATAAAACAGTTCCAACACTTCATCCTTCCTGCAGAAAAAACAAGCCATTCTCTGTCACTCCAGGGTAGCAATTAGTTCATCACTAAGGAAAACGGAGCAGGATCCCAGCCCAAGCTTTTCACAGGCATTGTCTGTCTGACTGCATTCAAATCTGTGAAATAAAATCTTTATGGCCTAAACCAATTAATTTAATTTCTGGCTATTTTTCTTCATCCTCTGTTAAAATATATACATTTCATCCATTACAACAACACAGTCTGACATACATGTATACCTCTTTTCTGTCCAGCAGGACCCACTGTTGATACATTTTCAACACAAGCAACTTTACAAATATATATTTAACACAAGCATCTGTACAAATCAGTTTGATAGTCAAATGATATACAATTCTTTACAAATCTCCAGCTAGCTATGCTGGCATATGTTACACATGCAGTGCCCTATTTCCCCTGGCACAGCTGGCACTACCTCACATCATCACACCTATCAATAATTTTCCCATTCTTATCAGAAAGGAGTAGGATTGGGATTCACCAAGTGCTTAGCAGCAGTGGGACCAACTAAGCCTATAGCTGCTGGGTCAAGTTTGGGAATAGTGTATACAATTTAAAAGACTGAGGAGCTTTAAACATCCTATCTGCCTTTTTAAGGGTAGCTGGCCAACTATCAGGGAAACTGTAGGTAATGACGCATACATTGTGTAAAGCACACAGAAGAGAAATAGGTGTAGGTTCTGGAAAACCATTTTTTAACCACTTAAAGTATTTTCTGAAGGACTGAGAAGCTCCAGTGTTCTCTAACTGAAAACACTGGCACATTCTAGCAATAGCCTCAGAAAAAGACAAAACTCCACAGGGAGATGTGGAGGATCAGAAAATGAGCTCTCCCCTGAATTTGTATTTATTAATCAGGAAAAAAAATTAAATCCATCACTGCATCTTCCTGTTCAGATTCAGAATCTTGAATCTTTTCAGGAAAAGATAAATCCTTCTTTCTTTTACCAGAAATCAGTTTATACAGATCAAGAGCCTGAATTAAACCCTGAGCCAGACCCAGTAAACTAGCCCTATGCAAAGAAATTTGAGGAAGAGTAGATACATGCTTGGTTTTCTGTCTCTTTTTGACAGGAAAAATGGGACCAACTGTTTTACTAATGGCAGCAGTTGCTTCCCCAAGGATGGGCACAGCATTATGACACAAGAGGAAGACCTTCCCTGTTTCATCTCCCAGGACCAACAAGAGTGGCTCTCCCTTGCCCACTCAGGGAACCCCAACAGCCACAGAAAAGTTGACTAACCTTTGGTCCATTGTGGCTGTAGATGCTACACCGGAGCGATCCAGGAAAAAGATGAGTGGTCTGAGGTACAAATGGTCACAGCAGTCACCCACCTACAGCTGAATCAAAATGCTAGCCTGGTGTGGTGGCAAAAGCTGTTTGTTTTTTTCTTTTTGTGCCTAGTAGGAGGACTATCCATAGGACCAATATTCTGTTCCATGGTCAAGCTGAAAATGGTGTCTCTTTACTGGGGAAGACAACTAGTAAATGTCTATAAAAAAGAAGTTATGTACTCACCATAACGTTCCATCTGTACTGTCTGTTTCAGTCTTCATCAAAACTGTCGGTTTTGATTCCGACCTTGGAACAAACTCGGCCATTAGCAAGCTAAAGCTTCCAAGTTAGAGCTCATCCCACCCTACCCATACTCCCCCCAGATACCTCAGATCAAGTTTGCTGTTAATTTTCCCAGCATGAAAATATACATACTTTATTAAGAGAGATTAAAGGATGCTCAGGAGCTCAAAACAGGAACAAAGGTTCCTAGTACTATCCATCATGTCCTTCAGATAAAAGCAAGGAGGAAGGGAAGTTTGATGAAGACTAAAGCAGACAACACAGATGGAACATTATGGCGAGTAAATAACTCCTTTATCTGATGGTGTCTGTTCAGTCATCAAAACTGTGGGACAGAGTCTCCAGCTATATAGATCAGGGTGGCCACATGGAAGGATATTCCAGAATACTGCAGAGCCAAAGGCAGTCCTATTCCTGGCTTTATGGAAGGATATTCCAGAGTACTGCTGAGTCAAAGGCAGCCCTACTCCTGGAGATGATATCAAGTTTGCAATGTGAAATAAAGGTCTGAGAACTTGCCCATGAAGCAGCTGCACAAATGTCTTCCACAGACATCCTAGACCAAAAACCCAGAGACGTGGCTATGGATCTTGTGGAATGAGCTCCAACGTGTCTAGGTAAAGGAACATTCTTGGATGAATAAACATAAGAAATACAATTCCGCAACCATCGAGCAACAGTAGCTTTGAAAACAGCTTTCCCATTTTGGAATCTGGGAAGGCCACAAACAGCTGGTCAGATTTTCTAAAAAATTTTGTTCTGTCCAGATAAAAGCGCAAATGTCTATGAACATCTAAGATGTGCAACATATATTTTCTCTTACTCTGAAAATTTTGGGAAAAACACAGGGAAGTTAATGGCTTGAGTAATGGAATTTACTGAAGCGATCTTCGGTAAGAAAGAGGGATTAGTACGTAGAGTAACTCTGTCCTTATGAAAACTAAGATAGGGGGACTTGGAAGATGAGGCCTGAAGCTCCAACACCCTTTTGTTAGAAGTAATGGGTGCTAAGAATACTGTTTTCCAGGACAAAAATTTTAAATCTGTCTTTGCAGCGGGTTCAAAAGGAGGTAAGGTCAGAGCTTAGAGAACCAACATGAGATCCCATGAAGGGTTATGATCTTTGATAGGGGGAAGAAACTTTGTACCTCTGAGAAAAGGTTTGCAAAGCCTAGAAGATGCCAAGGATCCAGCATTTTCTGGAAATTAGAAATGACTGCCAACTGAACTTTGACAGTAGAAAAACTGGCCCTCGAATGTTACAGACCAACTAGGAAATCCAAGACTGCCAAAATGGGTGCCATGAATGAGTTAATGTGATGCTGCTGGGCTCAAACAGAAAACCTTTTCCATTTACTTTTATAAATCTTCCTGGTAGAGGTCTTATGGGAGGAAATCAGAATCCTCTGAACTGGGGAAGAAACCCTCAATTGTCTAGCCATCATGGGAATTGGAGAACCCATATGGTTAATTTCAAGTTGTGAAGATCCAGATGGAGTTGTCCTGAGGGGTGAGACGGAAGATCTGGATAGGGTTCCAGCATCCATGGATGGCAAATCAGACGAGACCATAGGAAGGTGAACCAGACTTGAGCCCAACAGGGAGCAAGGAAGATCACTTTTCAAACTGCATGCTTTCTGAAGAAATTTGGGGATCAGAGCTTCAAGAGGAAATGCATAAAGTAGACCAGGGGATCAAACATGGACTAGAGCATCTCTTGGGGACTGTCCTTGTGGAGGGATCAGGCAAAGTACCTGCTGCATTTGTTGTTGAGGGGAAAAACGAAGTGGTCACAGCAAGGTTGACTCCATTTGAAGAAAATCCCATTTGCCACTGACTGATTCAGATTCCACTCATGAGGCATCAGTAAGATTCTGCCGAGTCTGTCCCCCAACATGTTCTGCTTTCCCGGAATGTATGTTGAAACTAGAAAGTGGTTGGAGAGAGCCCACTGCCACACTTATTGCTCCTCGACAAAGGGAGTAAGACCTGGTTCCACCTTGTTTGTTGATGTACCACACTACAAACGTTGTCGGTTTGAATAGCAAATGTCCCTAGAGGGAGAAGGGAGTGAAGTGCTTGCAACAGTAGAAGCACCGTCCTCATCTCTAGGGCACTGATACGCAGGTTGGTTTCCTGGGGAGTCCACGTACCTTGAACTGTCCGTCCTAGGAAATACCCCCTCCCCACCCCAGCTGGGAGACCTCCGTGGTCAGCATGGCAATGGGAGTGGGAAGAATGAACAGTCAATCCTGTGTGACTTCTGGATCATGAAGACCACTGAACTGAATGTCCACTGAAGAACTCTCATATGTAAGTGAGCTGTCAGTAGTAATGTTATTGTTGCAGCCATAAAGACCAAAGCCCACAGAATAAGATTTGCTGGATGAACTGGAGCTTCTTACATTGTCTTTTATGCGTCCTTAGTGAAGGAATCCTGCCTAGTGGAAGATAGGCCAGGGTTTTGTTTGTGTCCAAATGAGCTCCTATAAAATCTATCATTTGCACTGGTTGCAATTGAACATCTGAAGATTTATAGTGATCCCTAAGGTTGGGGACCAATTGCAAGAGGAAGTCCCTGGCCTGCATCAGTAGATGCCTGGTTGGTGTGACTAGGAGCCAGTCATCCAGATAAGGAAACACGTGGAATCCCTGCAGTCTGAGGTGAGCTGCAACTACTGTCATGCATTCTGTGAACTCCCTGGAAGCTGTGATGACACCAAATGGAAGTGCATGAAGCTGGCAATGACTGGCTCCCTGCCTGAAATGCAGGCACCTTCTGGGGAGTCTGTTCATTTTGATATGATAGTATGCATTCTTCAGGTCTATCGAGTGCATACAGTTGTCCTTCTGAAGAAAGGGAAAGATAGACTGAAGCATGGCCATCCTGAACTTTGTGCGTTTCACTGATTTGTTCAGGTAAGTTAGGTACAGTATGGCTGTAAGGACATCTTGTTTTCTTTGTATCAAAAAAGAACCAGGAGTAAATCCCTGATAAACTTTGGTCTGAAGGAACTCCTAGATGACTTTTTTGAAGCAGCTTTGCAATTTCCAAAGCTGCCGCCTCCCACTGATTGGGTAGAACATCAGGGAGGTTTTGTTTTGGCTTAGGGAGATTTAAAAAGGGAATGGAGTAACCCTCTGGATACAATTCCTTGCACCCAGTCATTCGTGATGGCTAACCAGGCTTTTAGGTGCAAGGAACATCATTCCCAGATTGCCTCCAGAGATGGACAGTCAGGCAACGCTTCAGAAATGCTGCAAGGATTTCTTCAGAGAATCCTGAGATCCTTAATTTAGTGGACCTCCATTGTCATATGGCGGTGTCTACCACTCTAATTATTCCCCCCTCTGCCCCTGGAGGGAACAAAATCTCCCTGAACGCCCTGAAAAGTACCCTGGGGCTCCCAGAACCACAACTTCTTTCCCCCAAGGTGATTCCTGGAAAAGGACCTTTGCGGGATGGAGAAGTGGATTCCAAAGGCAGACAGGGTCTTTAAGTCTTTCTCACTGCAGGAGTGTGCATTTGTCGGTTCACAGAGGGAGGAACTGTCAAAGGGGGCACTGACAAATGATGCCTTAAAAGGTTCCACAAAGTCACACAGCTACATCTAGGCATGGCAATGCAGAACCAGCCGTCCTAGAGGTACCCTCAACAGCATGAGAGATGAGCCTCCTAGACACACTGGAAAGGGACTGGAGAGTGGCAATACAGGAGAAGGTGACCTGTTCCTCTGCCGTCATGGACTGAGGCCAACAGCTACAGAGTTCCTTAAGCAAGTTCCTCTGTAGCCTCGTAAAGTGGGAAAGACAGTTCAATGGTCTGTGGGCAAAAGTGGAAAAGTGTAGACCCTTTTTCCAAATTTGTTCATAACACAAGACTCCCTGTTAGGGCAAGCTCTTTCCTGGTGGCCGCCAACAACCACCACAGCATCTACAGGAATGCCCTTCATCCAGTGGGACCTAACCTGAGGGGCACTGTGAATCTTTTCAGCTCTCTCTTTGGTATGGGCTCTGCAGTGTCTGGTTTCTTCCAAACCCTTGCAGACACCAGGTCCACTAGGGGGTCTGCACCGGGGGGGGGGACACCCAGGAGGGTCAGTCCCAAAAGCCTCCAGGAACACTGACTCATTCAGGATGGGGTTTTGGGATAAGTAGCCACCTTTCTGACGCAAGATTTCCAAAATGTCTCAAAGGGATATGTGAGGTGGAGAGCTAGAGGACCCCTCCCCTTCATCGAAGTCATAAGAGATTCCTCTGGGGAACCTAGGTTTTGCCTTTTGCACCTTTCCTTCTGAGGAGCCTCCTCGGTGGGGTGCCCTGGGGAGGTGTCAGAAGAAATCTGGGCTTCTGCAAGTGGAAGAAGCTGAAGGCTTTGAGGGACCTGCTGCCCCAGTAGCAGAAGTGAGGTCTCCGATGCAGAGCTCAGGAGGGGGACTCCTTGAGTCCAGAGGTAGCTTCCTCTGTCCCAAAGGGTAAGGAACAGAATGCCCCTGGTCACCAGCAGCCCACCACTCCAAGGGAGCAGTCAGTACAGAGCTGTCAAACACTGAGGGGAAGCATCAGCTCTGATAACTTCGGAGTCAAGTCATCCCCCGTACTCTATGTTGAGGCTTCAGCTCCAAGACACGATCGGCACTGAGGGAGTCAAGGAAACAGTCAGGCTGAAAGTAAAGACTACTGGACCTGACGAACTGGTCCCTGGAAATGACAGATACGGGAGCTCCAAAGTGGTAGGCCAGATCAGAAAAGAAGATGCTATTTTGCAAGGGGAAGCTCTGCTCGCAAATCCCGTAGGGGTTGGAGCTCAAATGACCCCCATCTAAATATGTGTACAGAGAAATTTCCTCATCAGTCTGTCCACCTCATTCTCTGACAGGCTCCAAGAGGACCTGATGTTACAGGACACAGAGGAGGGTCTAGAGTGATGTCTTGGAGGGGCATCTTGAGAACATACTTGGCACCACAGGTTCCAGTCCCGACAAGACAACCGGGGCACAGGGCAGAGGGGTAGCTGCAGATATCAGAGCTGATTAACTCTGTTGATGTTCGAGGCCTTTTTGACATGCTCTGAAGGACTGTCGTAACTGGGTTAACAAAAAGATAGAACATTTATTAAATTGAAGTAGGAGAATGTCATCTGTGTAGAGTATAATTTCCATGTAGGGAAGGTCATCAGGGAGGAGAAGGGAAGGATGCCTAGCACTGATCCTTGAGGGACCCCTGCATCATGTGTGCCAACTGTGGCTATAAGGTTATTTGAATGTATAGCTAGCTGACAGGTTTGGTGAAAACTTCACCCCACCCCGTCCCCACCAATCATATCCCATAACAAATGTGTCACCAGTCCCCTACCAAGTATCTCCAGAGAGTAGGTCATAGCCACACTCACCAAGGCCAAAAACACCATCTCTATGGGACCAGACAACATCCCAGGCTGCTTATTAAATGGTCTAAAATAAGAAGTTATGTACCTACCATAACGTTCCATATTAGTTGTCTTCTCCTTCTTCTTTGCTTGATTGTGAACTGATCCTCGGGCTCCGGCTCGCACTTGCTTTAGCTCGAGAACTCCTTTTACCAGCTCGAGGCAGCCCCATATCCCATGATGCAAGGCAGTAAGTACCCAGATCTCGTTTGTTGACAAAGGGCAATAACACCAAGCATAAAATACTTCCCAAAGGAAGAAGAAACTTACAGATGGAAAAAGGACCAGGTCTGAATGGTCTTTAGCATAATAGTTTCTTATACAAGGTCTGTCCAGGCCAGGGGAAGGAGGAGGAAGAAGAAAGAAAGCGAGAGAAGACAACTAACACATTCTTGCTTGATGGGACAGCACCTCTATCCTGGGTGGCTCAATGGAACAAACTCTTGAGGACTGTAGAAAAAAAAAACTGTCTGTCCCTGGAGGCCAAGTCCAATTTGTAATGATAAATTTCAGTGATGACCAAGAAAGCCATCTGGACAAAGTCACTTTAGAAACAGGAAGGCCTTTTTATCCGCATAGGAAACAAAAAGTTGATCAGATTTTCTAAATTTTTGTTCTGTCCAAATAATATCTACAAGATAATGTAGCTTTGCTCAGCTCTATCTGAATAGTTAGGAAAAATACAGGAGATCAATGGATTGATTCAGATTGTTTTTGAAGCTACCTTAGGTAAAAAGGATGGATTAGTTCTCAAAGATACTCTGTCTTTGTGAAAAGAGCATGAAGTTCAGACACCAAGAATCAAGGATGTCAGCACTAAATTTAGATCCCACTGAGCAGAGCCTATGGGACATAATATTATGATGATCTGCTATCCCGACAAAATTGGAAATAGCAGCCCACTGAACTCTGACTGTGGAAGAAGAGGAGCCTGCATGAAAAATCTCTGCTAAGAAGTCCAGAACTGCCTGAACAGGGCAGTAAAAGCAGGATCAATATTTGTGGAGCAACCATGCTGTGAGGTTGAGGGTGATGATGGAGTTCCAAAAAATCTCTTCCGCTATGGATTGTGAGAATAGCTCTGCTCAATCTGTCCGCTATAATGTTGGTTTTGTTTTTGATATACCAAATTACAAACATGTTGTCTCATCTCAGGACATTTATGTGCAGATGGTACGAACCATCCTGCCACAAATGACCCCCACCCAATCAGGGAGGCATCCGTGGTGACAGCACCTGACTTAGGAGGGGGGCGTGATCCCCCACACAAGCAAGATTTTTTTCATGTTGTGTGTCACCAGAATCTGGTGGCGCATTGGGATTCTGGCCTGAACTCTTGCTGGCCAGAATGATCCCTTTTATGAGTCTGAAATGTCTGAAACTCTTTGTTCTGTTGTGACAGACTTGTTGAGTCTGCTGAGATCCAATATTGGTCTCCTTCCCACCCACCCTTCCCTTGGGATAAGGCCTAGGGGGAAGGGAAGCAGACTCAACAGCAGAAAGAGTCTTTTGCCGCCCTGCTCACACCCTGGTCAAGGTCTCTTCTACCTGAGGCCAAACAAAGCTGACCCATCAGTGATAAATTAGAAGCCTCCCTAGGGACTGGCTCTACAGAGTCAGGGAGCTGTCCACGCCTTCGTGCACATCCTCAGAGGGATTTTCCCTCTGTTTCAAGAAGTTCTAGGATGTCTGAGGAGACATCCTCAGAGGGGGGGATCTTCTCCCTCTGACTCAATCAAAGTCAGTATCGGCGTGACAGACAAACCTGAGGCGGGTCCTGTAGCAAGAGAGGCGGCAGAGATGTCAACAGGTAGGCAGGTCGAGAGAAAGAGCCCCGGGACCAGGGGAGAAGGAAAGACCACGAAGGAGGGCAGCGAGCCTCAGGGAGAGGCTCGCTCAGGAAGGCGAGGCTCCAAAGGGAAAGAGCGGGCCAGGGGTCACCCCCGATCACACACCCCCCCCACCACCCAACCAAGCCCTCCTCTAAGGAAGAGGAGAAGGAGATAGAGGAGGAGGAAGGAGAGGGGGGGGGTATCCCTCCCTCCAGCCGTAGCACCATGTGTCCAAGAGACTCCAAAAGCTCTGGGGGTAGAGTTGAAGGAGGAACTGCCTCTCCTTTGACATGGTGCCGACACACAATACACACACACACCAGTCAAAATAAATTAAATTACACAAAATACCAAAAGGTATTGTATAAAAACACCAACACACACACCTAACAGGGGGATGGATAGGGAATAACTAAGAAAAATTAAAACAGACAGGGGATAGAAATTAAATTTAAACTATGAAAAATTTAGTTTTGACTGAAAAACCCATCAAGCAAGAATGAAGGCGAGATTGACAACTTAACATCAGGAGTTAACAGAACTGCCGAGCACGCTTTTCAATCTCAGTCTAAGCACTGACTGTCCCAGCTGAGTGGAAAACAGCAACCATAATTCCCCTGCACAAAGAGGGTCCCTCAATCACCTCCAGGTAGTATAGACCCATAAGACTAACCAGCCTTATCTGCAAGGCCATGGAGAGAATCAATCAATAAGGACAAGATAGATTTCTACTACAAACCACCAACAACTCGTCTGATCCAAAAAAATTCTGAAACGCTATTAACCAGATACTACACCCAGGCTACCCTACTTCACCCAACCCATGCCCTGCTGAAAAGTCACCAGAAGAAATAGCCAACACCTTCAATACCTATTTTATAGAATCGATATGCAAGCTATTCAAACCCAATTGCAACTTCCCTAACACTCCTCCCAAGTGCCCTGAACATTCTCCAACTTCAAACTCTGTAAACACGATCTCCCTTAAACCTGTTCCAACCACCTATATCAAAACCCTTCTTGCCAAGTTAAAACCATGCTCTGTATCTGCTGACAACATCCTCTCATTTTCTCAAGACAGCAGCTCTCTCTCTTGCTCTGCCTGTATCTATCATAATCAATCACTCCATCTCAGAATCTAAAGTCCCTTCAGTCAGAAAACAATTCTACACCATACCTATTCATAAAGGAGGTAATTCTGCTGAAATCTCTAATTTCAGACCCATTGCTATCCTCTCCCCTCCCTCTAAAGTCTTGGAGAAATGTGTACATAAACAAGTTATGCAATATCTCATACAAGAAAACCACACAGCATAGTTTCCGACCTAAACATAGTACCATCACAGCTCTACTATCCTTCCTTAATAGTATCTCTTCAGCCAGAGATGATCAGAAACTTATCTCGTCTATTCCTTGATATCTCAAAGGCTTTCAAAACTGTTTCTCACTCTCTGTTACTGAATAAATTGTCTGACCTCAACTTCTCCCCAGATACACTTGCATGGTTCTCCAGCTATCTCACTGACAAGACTGCAATCAGTAAGATGGCACTCTGCACTATCTACTCCCCTTCCCAGTAAGAAAGGGTGACCCCCAAGGATCCATTCTTGGTCCATTACTCTTTAATATATTCACTAACTAACTTACTATATTCTTCCAGCTCACAGTCTTCTATAGTCCAATATGCAGATGACTCTACAGTCATTACCACAGCCAACTCCCCCTCTGAATGCTTGTCAGCTACCCAGTCATACTTTAACTCAGTCGAGTCATGGCTCTCTAACAATCAGCAAAAACAAAGCTGCTACCCTTCCTCCCCAAAACAGTCCACCACATCAAATCCTCCTTCACCATAATGTCCTTAAACAATACCCTTATTGAAGTTGAATCCTGCACAAAACTACTCTGTATTACCATCGACGATCAGGTAAAATTAGACATTCACATAAATTGTATCAGAAAAAAACATCATAAATTAGGACTACTATATAGGAATAAAAAATTTCTCACCACAGAAGCTAGGATCTCTCTCACTCATGCTTACCTTCTACCCTGTTTAACATATTGCTCTCAAATATTCACAAATCTTAACTCCTCTCTACTTACCAAACTAGAATTAACCTATCACAAAATAGGTAGATTCGCAGCTCAACATCCCTATAAATCTCACCACTGCCTCTCCTTAAAATACTTAAACTGGCTTGAATTACCTCACCTGCTTCTCCTCTCTCTGCTCCAAATCATACACTCCATTTTACATCTGCCTGCCTTCTGTCCAACCCTAAGCTCCCTCATATCGCACTCCTCTCTCACAAGACATCTCTGGAGCGCAAACCTAGATCTATTATGCATCTACAAACCCAAGTCTAAAACTGGGTGCAATATATATGGCTACTACACCTCCATAGCCTGGAATAAACCCCCACTTGAAATCCAAATGCTCACACATCCTAAATAATTCAAACTGGCCATGAAAGAGTACTTTATAAGGCACTGGACATGCCACTGTTCTCACCCTCCCTGAACACATCCATCTTAACATAGACACATCCCATTTCTCTCCTGTATATTGTTTACCCTATAAACTCATTACAGACACTGGCAATAGTTCATGTATTATAAAACTTTTAACCTAATTAGCAAACTTCCTATGCCTTTCCTGTAATTTCTTATGCATGTATACCTCTTAGTTATAATCTTGTACGCTTGTTGTTTGCATTGGTTGTTTCTCTTTTGACTCTGACTATTAAACATTACGTATTACTGTAAGTGTTTCTTAAAGCACTTTTAAATTGTGAAATTGTTTGTTTGTACTACGTGGAGCTTTCTACCCGGGCCTCTGCTGAAAAAGGGCTTTAGCCCAGACACACACTCCCGGTCAACAAATGTAAAATAAATAAATGAATAAAACATAGGTGACTTCAAACTCTTGACATGACCCAGTCTGGCTTCATTAAGGGCAGATCTTGCCTGCTAACCCTGGTGGACATCTTTGAGAATGTCATCAAGGTACTGGATGATAGGCACACTGCCTATCTTGACCTAACCAAGTCCTTTGACACCATCCCTCACTCAGGCATCGTTGAGAAACTCACCCAGCTGAGAATTAACCATTATATCACTAGATGGGCTGCCAACTGGCCCACAAATAGAATACACACAGTTGAAATTTCAGACCTATTACCAGTGGTGTTCAACAAAAATCTGTGCTAGGCCTCCTACTGTTTGGTATAAAATTTTCAGAAGTCCAGGTGAAAATAGATGGCTTACCATTTACCAAGTTTGCTGATGAATGCTACAAAATGGGTTTACACAGACAAACAATTGGTGTCAAAGCCACGGACTTAAACTAAACGCAAACAAAAATGCATTATCGTCCCCTTTGGCAGAGGAGAAACCCCTACTAATTACAACATTAATAATACCCATCTAAGGTCAAACCTAGTGGTGAGAGATTTAGGAACACAAGTTGACAGCCGCCTTAATTTTGATCATCAGGTGTCCACAGCAGTAAGGAAGGCCTTCTATGTTGCACACCTCATAAGCAAGGGTATAGCATACAAAGCTAAGGCAGTTATAACTCGCTTGTACTTGGCTCTCATCAGACCAATAATGGAGTACAATGTCCCCTTCTGTATATACCTCACCAGACATATGCAGCATCTGGAGAAAACTCAGAGGTTTCGCCCCAGGACAATTCAGGGCCTACAACACATGACCTACACAGACAGACTGAAGGCCCTATCACTTTACTCAGTAGCATATAGACTGCTTAGAAGAGACTTGCGCCTGGCCATCAGAGCAGTCTCAGTCCCTGCCTTGATGAAGCTGTTGCATATCTGCAAATCCAATGAGACCAGATTGACTCGCTCTACAGATCTTAACCTAGCCTGCAATACTAACAGGACATGCTGGAGAGAAATATGTCCTCCCAGAGGTTGCTACTCTGGAGCAAACTCCCAATTCATGTAAAACAGAGCTCTTCAAAAACCCTGTTTAAGTGTAACCTGGACATTTGGAAGGGAAAACAAACTTACACCGGGGTTTCACCTATGTCCCTCTCAGACAGGGGCAGCTCGTGCTGATCTTAGATTTGCGGGCAAACAGACTATTTACCTTGGTCCATAAGAGAACAAAGGTATAACATGGTTAGGATTGTAGAGGCCTTAGGGCCAATAGCCTATTAACCTCCGATGACACTGTATAGGAAATGTTCTATTCTCCAGGTAATTTGGAAACTATTTAATAGTATTTTGGCCAAAGTTAAGTTTGGTGAACTTAAAAAGAAGGTGATTGTGGTCAACTGTTTCAAAATCCTTAGTCATAGCTACAAAAATCCCATCAGTGATAAGGCCCACAATGATATTGGTGTGAAAAGCATTTCTGAATCCATGTTTGTTTGATAGAAGACTATAGGTACTCGTGCTTGAGTAGTTGTTTGCAGAGAAGCTTTTCAGAGACTTTAGCTAGAAAGCATAAGGTGGAGATCGGGAACCAGTCTTTATGGGATTTATAGGAGGGCACTTTATGGAGAAGGATAATTATTGAATGTTTTAAAGCTGGAGGAAAAGATGAAAGGATAACATGTAAATATATGCAAGAAGATTTGCAACCTTGCCAAGAAAAGAGTGAAGCTTTTAAGAGTTTCAGAGAGGATTTTTTAAAGTAGGTTGTTTCCTTCTTTTACATTATTTCCCTAAAATGGAAGGTAGCTGCCAATTTAGCAAACGGGTAGAGTGGAATTTGAAGAGGACTGTTTAGTGAAGTTTGACAATTACTCGAGAAAAGCAATGAGTTTGTGATTTCTCAGATGCAGGCTAGTAGAAAAGATTTGTAGTTTTCTGCATAGTTCCGGCTGTTGCTCCCACTGCTGATATAATGGGGTGAGAGTTATAATGGAAATAAAAAGAAGTAATGTTCTTACCATAACATTCCATGTGAGTTCATCTCGCCTTTGTTCTTACAAGTGGGTTTGGAGCCAATCCATCGGCTCTGAGTCAGCCGCTTTCCAAGCTCTAGATCTCTTAGAAGCTCGAGACACAGCCCCTATCCCATGATGCTTTGATTCCAAACCCCAGATCTGGTAGGCTGAAACCAGCAAGAAACACAACTAAGCAACCCAATATAACAAAGTAACTATTTACAATTAGTTAAGAGATAACCTGGCTGACAAGAGGATACTAGTAAGATCAAACAGACCACCAGCCATACCCGTTTTTCCAGAACATGGAGGGGGAAGGTGGGAGGGAGTGTAAGAACAAAGGCGAGATGAACAACTCACATGGAACATTATGGTAAGAACATAACTTCTTTATGTGAAGTTGTTCAATCTCGCCATTTGTTCTTACACGTGGGTAGCATCCCAAGCACCCTAAGCCTGATCGGCTCACAGGAATACATTCTTGAGAACAGTGGAACCAAAGGAAGCCCTGTTCCTGGAGGCCCTGTCCACTTTGTAATGAGTAATAAATGTATGAGGTTTGGACCAAGTAGCAGCTGCACAAATGGTGTCCAAAGGTAAACAAGCTGCGGGAGCCGAGGACGTAGAAACAGCCCTGGTAAAATGAGCTTTCACTTCACTTTCTAAAGGTTGATGGGATGAAGAATATGCAAACTTTACACAATCAGAAAGCCATTTGGACAACGTAACTTTGGATGCCGAAAGGCCCTTCTTATTGTCTGTATGGGAAACAAACAGTTGATCTGATTTTCAGAATTCTTTTGTTCTGTCCAAATAAAATCTCAATTGTCTGTGAACATCAAG
This sequence comes from Protopterus annectens, assembly GCF_019279795.1. Taxonomy (NCBI): domain Eukaryota; kingdom Metazoa; phylum Chordata; order Ceratodontiformes; family Protopteridae; genus Protopterus; species Protopterus annectens. Next base: position 486,243,707 of record NC_056738.1, on the reverse strand, counting down.
CTTATGCAACATGTTTTCCAATTTACTGGCATGATGCCTGAAAAAAGTGGGAAGTTCAATGGACTGGTTCAAGTTCGTTTCTGGACAGACCTTCAGGAGAAAGGATGGATTTGTTCTTAGAGACACCCTGTCGGGGTGAAAGACCAAATATGGGGGCCTAACAGAGTGCTTGAAGTTCAGAAACTCTACGTGCTGAAGTAATGGCCACTAAGAAAATTGTCTTCCAAGAAAGGAACTTCAACGGACAAGAAGATGCGGGCTCAAAAGGGGGAAGCATGAGTTGAGACAGCACCAAATTTAGATTCCAGGGAGTAATCGGATGACTGATAGGGGGTCGAAGGTGATGAGTCCCTTTCAAAAAGGCTTTACATAATCTGTGTGACATAATGTTAGAACCTCCACATCCCACGTGGAAGTTAGATATGGCAGCCAATTGAACCCTTATAGGAGCAGCTGCCGCACCACCACGGAAAAGTGAAGTAAAAAATTCCAGAATGCTATGAATAGGGGCGATAAAGAGATGAATACCAGGCTGAGAAGCCCAATGACCAAATAGTTTCCATTTACTGTTATATAGTTTCCTGGTGGAGACTTTATGCGAGGAAACCAGAATATGCTGAACCGCGGGGTACTAATCATGAGACCTGGCTAGGTTGGGAAGTGGAGCAGCCAAGCTGTCAGTTTGAGGGATACAAGAGAGGGGTGAAGAACTCCTGATGAATGAGTCAGAAGGTCTGGCACTGGGTCCAGAACCCAAGGTTCTTCCACTTAGTATTGTTGAAGGAAGGGCAACCATATCTGCCAAGGCCAAAATGGGGCTATCAGAACAGTCCTTCCCAGGCTTTTGGCTTTCTGTAAAAAATTTGGGGATCCGCGGGGATGGAGGAAGGGCATACAGGAGACCCGAGGGCCAATCATGTACAAGTGTATCCCTTGGGATGTCCCCCAGTGGAGGGTATAGGGCAAAGTAGCTTCTGTATTTGGCATTCATCGGGGATGCAAAAAGGTCGCAGCAAGGCTGGCCCCACTTGCAGAATATCCTTTCCACCACTCGTTCTTTGAGGGACCACTCGTGAGGCAATAGAATGTCTCTGCTCAATATGTCCGCTATCACGTTGGATGACCCCGAGATGTGCGTTGCTATCAGGAAGCGCCCGGTGGATATAGCCCACTGCCAAATTCTCAGGGCCTCTTGGCATAAGGGGTAAGATCTGGTTCCCCCTTGCTTGTTGATGTACCAGACTACCGACATGTTGTCTGTCTGTATTGCAATAGTCTCTTGAGGTAGAGAGTCGTGAAAGTGTTGCAACGCTAGGAACACCGCTCTCAACTCCAAGACACTGATGTGCAAACTGGATTCCATCTCTGACCAAGAACCTTGGACAGTTCTTCCCTGACACAACCCCCCCACCCTATCAGGGAAGCATCCGTGGTCACTGTGGCTGTGGGAGGGGGGGGGGGAGTATAAAAGAACGACCTACAGTAACTTGGTGGCTGTTCAACCACGAAAGGAGGTCCTTTTTGCAAGTATTTGTTAGCAGGATCTCGTGTGACATTGGAGGTTGTTGAGAAGACCACTGTGTGTGAAGAGTAACCACTGGAGTATCCTCATGTGCATGCGCCCCAGAGGAACCGCTATGAGAATCGCTGCCATGGTGCCTAACAGCTTCAAAATTTGGAATGCAGGGACTTTCTTTTCCATCAACAAAAGGGATACTTGGTTTCGTAAAGAGATTACTCGTTCTTGAGGCAATCTGACCAGGGCAGTGGTGGTGTCTAGATCTGCTCTTATAAAGGAAATATGCTGCAATGGCGATAAAAGCAGATTTTTCGGAATTTAAGGTTATGCCCAACTGGGAGCACAGGCTGATAGTGTAATCCCTGGCATGAATCAGTTGATGCCTGGTGGTGGCGGTGAGGAGCCAGTCATCGAGATATGGAAACACCCGGAATCCTAAACGTCTCAGGTGAGCTGTGACAACTGCCATGCATTTGGTGAACACTCTGGGGGCTGTGGTGAGACCAAAGGGCAGAGCTCGGAATTGGTAACCAGCTGGAAACGCAAGTGATCTCTGGATGGCCTGGCCACTTTTATGTGGTAGTACGCATCCTTGAGATCTATCGAGCACATCCAATCACCCGTTTCAAGACACGGGATTATCAACTGAAGCGTGACCATCAGGAACTTTTCCTTTTTGACAAAAGAGTTGAGATTGCCGAGGTCTAAGATGGGCCTCCAGTCTCCTGTTTTCTTTGGAACTAAAAAGAACCTGGAGTAAGTTCCGGATCCTATTTGGTACGCCGGGACTAGCTGGATGACTCTTTCTAGCAGCCTCTGAATTTCTACGGCTGCTAGACTCCGCAGACTGGGTAGAAAGTCTGGGATTCTTGTCCGAATGGGAGGGAATTCTGAAAAGGGAATGATGTAGCCTCTGGTGATTATGCTTTTTACCCAGGAATCTGATGCAATTCCTAGCCAGGCGTCTGGGTATATAGCTAAGCGACCCCTGACTGCCTCCAGAGTAGGAAGGTCAGGCCTCCTCTCAGGAGCGCCGATAGGGTTTGCCAGGGAACTGCTCTCTGTCACCCTGGTTCTGCGGACCCCCTCTGCAGCCTGGGCGGGGTCTACCATTATACCCCCCTCCTCTGCCCCTGGAGGGGGTTTCACTGTGTGTTCTGGAAAGCTCCTTGGGACTTTCGGAAACACATTTTTCCACCTCTCTGCCCTTTGGGGTATGGTCTAGTGGGAGTGGAAAAACAGACTCCTATGGCAGATAGAGTCTTTCCTTCCTGCTCACACCTAGTGAGTATCTCCTTGACTTTGGGCCCAAACAAAGAAGAGCCATCAAATGGAGTATTCACAATGGAAGACTTGAAGGCTTCCAGAAAGGAGCATAAGCGCACCCAGGATTGTCTCCGCAGAGACATCGCTGAACCCGCTGCCCGGCTCGATCCCTCAGCTGCATAAGAAATGAGCCTCATGGACGAGTTTACAATGGAATTAAGGGTGTTAAGCTGTGTCGTCACTTTCTGTGAGACAGCATCACCCGTGTTGCCCTGTAGAGTATCTCCAAGCTCTTTTAGGAGATCTCGTTGAAGACGGGTAAAATGGGTTAAATAGTCAAGCGATCTCATTGCAAATGTTGCAGAATTAAAGATGCGTTTCCCATATCTGTCCATCGTCCTGGAATCTCTATTAGGAGGATGGACAGAGGAAGAGGTGTCTGACATATCTTTCTTGGTGGCCGCCGCCACCACCATGGCATGAATGGGAACACCCTTTTGTGAGAAAGGGCTTATCCTGAGGGTGGGTGATACATTTGTTGGGCTTCAGAGGGACCGGTTCCATAGAATCAGGAGACTCCCATGTCTTTTGAGCGATCAAGTCCATTAATTCATCGAAAGGCGGAGTAACCTAGGAGGTGGAGGGCTGAGACCCAAAGGCCTTCAGGAGCAGAGACTCATCCTCAGTAGGGGTAGGAGACTGACAGTCACCTCTCTGCCTTAGTATTTCAAGGATGTCTGCAAAAGAGACGTCCTCAGAGGAGGACCGTGGGGACCCTTCTGATTCCTCCAAGTCGGTGTCTGATGTTAAAGATTCCTGGGGGTAATCTAAATGCCTTCCCTTACACAGACTTTTCCTGGGGACTTCATCAGTGGGGGCGCCTGGTGAAGTCTCAGTCAAGCAGGGGTCACCCAATGGGGTTACCTGAGGCTCTGTGTCTCGACGCTTAGTGGGAACCTGTGGTGTAGAGAGACAGCGTGGCCCTTTAGGGGAGGAAGAGGAAGGAACCGAAAAAGTGAGGGTCTTAGCAGACATGACCTTCCTCATGGCATCGAAAGCACTGGTTTCCCAACCCGAGGAGTCCGCCGGTCCCAAAGAAGATGGCAGCCTCCCAGGGGCCGAGACCATGGGCTCTGAACCAGAGGACGGAGCCGAGCTCATCTGGGCCGAAGCCCCGAGAGGGAGAGTTGGAACTGAAGCATTGATTTGACCCCCCCCCCTCAGAACCAGAGAGAGAGTGTCGGCTCTGAGACTCTTCGATCAGAACCGAAGAAGTCAAGGTCGAAGAAGCTGAGAGCACTGGAACAAGCCTTGGCTCCGAGGGTACCACCACTATCGGATCCTCTTTTTCCAGCTCCGAAGGCTCAACTGGCCTCGGAGGAGGAGCAGAACTCGTGGAAGGAGGGGTCATAGGCTTCAAAGCCAACTGGGCCGAAGCTGCAAGCAATTTGGCCAGGGCCGGGTTCACCAAAAGTCTCTGTACCATTCGGTCCACATCGATGTAAGAAAGGGCACCGGAAGAACGGGTCGAAGGAGCCGAAGAAGCCACTGACTTAAGGATCGGAGACTTCAAAACCTCCGAAACCTGTTCCAACACAATGACTTGGCTCTGAGGTAAGATCTCGGTGCACGGCTCCGAAGGCTGTGGAGCCGGCAACCGAGTCTTGCCAGAGGTGCTCTGAGCCGAAGACTTGTGCTCCGAAGACACCTTAGACGACTTCGACCCCTTCGAGGACTTGGAGGTCTGGTCAGTCTTATCCAATATATCCTGGAAGTCTGATTTCAACAGTCCCCTATCTACCAGTTTCCTTCTCCTCTCTAATAACACCCTGCCACTGAAGGGATAGCAGATAGAGCAACCCTCCTGTAAATGTAGCGGGCCCAAACAATAAACACAAGAACTATGATTATCTGTGATGGACATCTTTTGTCCACAGTCACACTTTTTAAAATCAGATTTTTGCTTCTCTGACATTATGAAAAATTGTCCAATAACACCACAAAAACAGCTTAGAAGTTCAGATCCCTGAACTGCAATAACTATAGAAAGGGATACAATAAAGAAAAGCAAACGCTCAATACAGAATATAAGAGGATAGGGTATTAAATTTGACAGAGCCCTGTCAAGTAGAGTAAATCAAGAAGGCTAAAGGCCTAGGAGTAAATCGCTCTGAACTAAAAAACAAAATACTAGCTTAGATACCTACTCTAAACAACCAAAAGGGAAGGAATATGAGAAGCCTCACTAAATATCAGATCCTTGATAGATATTAGAAGTCTATGCAAATATAATAATAAAAAGGATACTGGTCTGAGCTTCTTCTGAAGATCGTGCGATCCGTTGCAGCGGCAAACTAGATCTGGTGGTTGGCAGCAGAGCATCATGGGATAGGGACTGTGTCTCGAGCTTCTAAGAGATCTAGAGCTTGGAAAGCGGCAGACTCGGAGCCGATGGAACCCACGTGTAAGAACAAATGGCGAGATTGAACAACTTCACTTCTAGTTCATAGGTTCATAGGTAGATACTAGGCTATCTGCCCTAGGGCATTTATAAGCCTAGCCAGAGTGTATTTGGCTTCCGCCTCCCTATTATTCAGACTAGCAAAATTAATAACGCAGCCGATGATTCTCTCTTTGCAAACTCTGTAAGTAGATCATGGAACTCTCTTCCAGCTGATATTACCTTACTTTCCACCTTAGGTCAATTTAAAACTAGACTCAAACATTTGTCACTTAACTGGCTATGTCAATGTATCAAGCCTGGCTAACTTGAATGTGTAAAAATCTGTTAACCAGTTTACTGTGTAATTTAATTTAATCCTGACTTGTGCTCAGGACTAACTGTAACCTGTAGAACTGGTTTAAATTGCTTACTTATGTAATCTCTGTAAATAGTCTGTTTGTAATATGTAATGCTGGTATTATGTAATGCTGTATCTGCTTACCCTTGGAGCTTTTCTCCCCGGGCCTCCGGTGAAAATGGACATGCATCCAGTCGGACTATCCCGGTCAACAAATGTAAAATAAAAATAAATAAATAAAATATTAGATTAGCCTACTGTGCCTCTGTAAAGTAGGTCACAGAAGGTACCCTTTTAAGATTAGTTTACTGTGCCTCTGTCTAGCAGGGACACAGGAGAGATCCCAGGGGTGAATTTGCGATTTCCCATCCACGCGCTTGAAGAGGGTCAGCGAGGGGCTATGTCTAACATGAATTGGGATTCTATTCCAGAGTGAGGGGAGCCTCTGGGAAATGAATCTGTCCCTCCAGCATGTCCTATTTATTTTTGTGCTGAGGTTTGGGTCCCTGGAGCTTGTAGCTCTAAGGGACTTTGATTTTTTGAGGTGGAGCATGTCCATTAATTCTGGGTTTGACATGGCTTTGTACGTCAGGCATAGATTGCCTCTGAGTAGGCGGTAAGCAACTGAGTAGAGATGGAGTTTCTTTAGTCGAGCTGCATAGGACATCTGTTTGTAGCCCATGATCCTCTTGGTGAGGTACTTTTGGGGTCTCTCCAGTTGCTGCAGGTGTCAGGTAAGGTACATCCCAAAAGGGGCATTGTATTCAATTATGGGCCTGATGAGTGATGAGTAGAGGGGCACAATGACCTCGATCTAGATGCGAACCCTTTCGTGATAAGGTGGGCTATATAGAAGGTCTTTCTAACCACTTTGGCAACATGATTATCAAAGGAGAGATTACTATCTATGTTGGTCCCCAAATCTTTAATTACTTCTTCCAGATTAATGGATTACCACCTATGTGGTAATTTGTGGGCACCTTGTTTTTCCCAAAGGGGATGACTATGCACTTTTTAGCATTTAGCTTGAGGCCGTGGCTCTGGCACCAAGCATCCGTCTCTGTTAGACCCTTTTGGAGGATGCTTGTGTCAGCTGGAGATTCGTTTATGACCCCCAGTTTGCAGTCATCTGCAAACTTTGTCAGCCATAATTCCCCCGTGTTAGCCTGAACCTCAGAGAAGTACATACCGAACAAGAGAGGTCCCAGAACTGAGCCCTGTGGGACGCCACTTGTAACTCATTTGGATTCGGACACGGCACCTGCGATTCTGACCATGTGGGTGCTATCTCTGAGCCAGTTTGCAACCCATCTTGTGATATAGGGGTCGATATTTAAGCTGGTAAGCTTATTTATGATGCCCGAGTGGGGTATTGTGTCAAAGGCTGTGTGGACTACCTTGCCCTCATCTATGGCTTTGGTAACGGTTTCAAAGAAATCAACTAGGTTTAAGAGGCAAGATCTGCCCTTAAAGCCGAAATGGGTAGGGTCCAGTGTCTGGAGGCACCCAATGTCTTTATGAGTTCCATGATAATACACTCCATAGCTTTACAGACCAGACTAGTCAGGCTTATGGGGCGATAGTTTCCGGGGTCCGTTGTGGCACCACCTTTGTGGAGTGGGACCACTGTAGCCGTACGCCATTCTTTGGGTACATATCCTGTAGTAAGGCTAAGTTTGAACAGTGACTTAATGTGAGGGTTCAGTTCTTCTTGGAGCTCGGCTAAGACGCAGCCTGGGACACCATCCAGTCCCATAGATGCTGTGTTTTTTGCTTTGGAGAGGGCAGCTTTCACCTGTGCATCTGTGATGTCAGGGAGGTTACATTCAGTTGGGACAGGCGTTTGCTCCTTTGGTGGGGAAGGGGGGGGAGAAGTTTGCGCTGAATCTGTCTGCCAGGATGTTGGCTATGTCTGTAGGTTCGGTATATTTTGTACCGTTATACAACAATTCAGAGCATATCTGGGAGTTTCCGCCCATGTTTCTGACATAACTAAAGAAGGCCTTGTGATTATCTTTAGTGTCTAGGGCAATTTTTCTTTCGAAACTGGCCTTTGATGATTTTATGAGGGATCGAAGTTTCTTGCTAATACTGATCAGAGATGCCTTCCCTTTTTGGGATTTTGCTCTGTCATGTAGTAGCTTCCTCCTTCTGTTGTATAGCTTATTTATGGCCGGGGTCCACCAGACCGGTCTCCTGTTTTTGGAGGAGTGAGTCTTGGTTTTATTTGGGATAGCACGATCCATACATTCCTGCAGATGCTCATAGAATGCATTTGTAAAGGATTCTGTGGATTGGGCTGTATTATCCTCTGGCCCAGGGGCTTTGAAGGATTCCACCTCAGTCTTGAGAAGTGCAAAATTGGCTTTTTAGAAATTCTTTACAGTGATTTCCTTGGCTGGGGGGGGGATGGGATATGGATGTCCAGGGAAATTTGTTTATGGTCTGATCTTACCAATGAGGGGTTTACCTCTGGTGTGGAACATAGAGTCCCCATGTTGGGGATGACCAGGTCCAATATGTTGTTCCCTCTTGTGGGAGTGGTGACCAGTTGTTCCATTGCGTTAGAGTTTATAAATTCAAGGAACCGTTGGGCGAGGGTGTTTGGGCTTGAGTAGTTTTCCCAGTCAATGTTTGGGTAGTTAAAGTCACCCAATAACATAGTGTTTGGAGAGACCTTCATATTCTCCAGTGTTCCCAGGAATGCCAAGTGGGGTTCCTGTAATAGGGAGGTTGTTCTGTAGCAGGCTACAAACTGAAAGGCAGTTTTGCCCGCTGTTAGTTGCACATGGATGGTTTCCGATGCTTCGTGCAGTGCCACTAACCTGGAGGTGTAGGTATCTTTGATGAAAATAGATACTCCCCCTTCTTTTGTGCTTCGGTCCGAGTTTTGGGGCTGAAACGCATGGTACGAGTTATAACCTGGTAGTGCTGGGGTGCTCCCAGGAGCCTTGAACCAGGTTTCTCTTACTGCACAGACATCGATTTTCTCCATACTGAGGAGAGTCTCGAGTTGTGCATCTTGAGGTTTAGACTTCTGGCATTGAGTAGCATTACTTTTAGTTTTTTTATCTTTGGGTTGTCTATGGAGGTGGGTTTGTCCTTTGAGCCTTGCCTAATAAAGGCACTATGGGGGTGGCAAGAGCCTTGGTCAGTATACGAAAGCCTAAGGGTGACAGGTGCAAGCCGTCCCTAACGAAGCAACGTGGCTTGTCGAGCATGTCATCCCAGGCTGACAGACACTGGATCCCCATTGAATCAAACCAATACTTTAGCCAATTGTTGAAACTGATCATTTTGTCTTTATACTGTGCCATCATTCTTGGTGAGGGCAAGATGCTACTCAAGGTCAGAGAGATCCTCTATGTCTCTTTTCATGTAGTCCAGGGGGTACGTCTCAGGTCATTCACACCAGCATGGACAATGAAGGAGTCATACTTGTACTTGCTTTGGAGTGACCTGAGTGCTTGCGTTATGTGGCGGATCCTGGCACCAGACAGGCAGCTTACAGTGACCTTCTCCTTGTTCAGTCTGGTGAGTGAGATGTCAGTGTGCCGGACAAGTGTATTTGGTGTGTTTGGCCTTATGGGCCGTGACTGTGAGGCACACTGATTTTGTGAGATATATGATTTGTGGGTATTGTTGAGGGGTGGCTGTTGCTTGGATATCTGCTAAGGAGGTCTTTGCTATTTAGGCAGATTTTTATTTAGAGACTCTGAGTATGTTTTTGTGTGTTTATGTGTTGGGTATGCAGATGCAATAGGTCTGTGTGAGACTAGATTTGTGGTGCGGGTGGTTACCTTTTCTTCCTGACTGTGCCAGTCTTGGGTTGAGAGCGCTCTGCCTCCAGTTTGGTTGTGTAACTGCATCTCTCACATGTATTAGAGTTTGTTGGAAGGAGGAGAGGGTTGTCTGTGTACATAAGGCGATTGTAACACTGCCTCAAAATTCCCAGATTCACCAGCTGGACTGGAGAGTAACATTGAAAATGACCCTTGGACATACCAGATTAGTATAGGGAACTGTTTTTTTACTGATCAGATTAGGGAAGGGAACTGATTTTTCACTTGATCAGGAAGGACCAATCGGGAGTCTAATACTTATGAGAAATCAAGGAGGGTGTAGTGCTTTAGTTAGTTAGTGTTTCCTTATAAGAGCTGAGCACGTGCAGGGCTTTAGAAAGAGAATAGAGTGATTACTTTGAGAGTTTGAATAGTTCTAGGGGAAAAAGTGAAGAGCACCTGTTTAGGCGGCGCTGCCCAACGCTGCTCAGTGCGCAAAAAGAGAGTTGTAGGGTTTTAAGAGAGAGAGATCAAGGAGTTTAGAATTGACCCAAAATGGCCAATAAAACTACAGCTTCTAGGTAGTAACCACTCCTCCAGGGACAGGCAGGCTGTTCAGTGTTAACCACTCTCACTGGTAAACACAGAGACTTCCCTTTAGCCCAAGCAAGCACTGGCCTTCTAGAAACTTCCAAACAGTTCAGAACAGCAAATCTGTAACTGAACTTTCTTAACTTTCAGAAAGTGGGGAAAAAAGCAAGATTTTTTTTTTCTTTTTGTTGTAGTTAAAAGGTAGCAGAGATACACAAGCAGCAAAAATAATCACAAGAGTGCAATAAATGACCCCACACTTGAGTACTAGGCCAAAATCGGGTAAAATGCAGTTTTTAGAGAAAAACGATTTTAAATTAAGTGCAACACAGGAAATGCAGTAAACAGGCTCTAGATGTGTTCCGTTACTGTTACAGATATAAACTTAAAGCAAGCCGGAAAATGCCAAAAAGTAGGCGGCAAAGCAGTAAAACTTAACAAAAAATCAGAAGAAAATACTTAAAATCACAAAAGTAGCTCCTTTTCTTCTCTCAGCGTTTTCTCCTCTTGGTAGGTGCTTCAGCAACAATTAGCAAGCCTGAAAAGACGCCAAAACCACGAGGCAGCCTGGTTTTAAGACAGAGAGATCAAGGAGTTTAGAAATGACCCAAAATGGCCAATAAAACTACAGCTTCTAGGTAGTAACCACTCCTCCAGGGACAGGTAGGCTGTTCAGTGTTAACCACTCCCACTGGTGAACACAGAGACTTCCCTTTAGCCCAAGCAAGCACTGGCCTTCTAGAAACTTCCAAATAGTTCAGAACAGCAAATCTGTAACTGAACTTTAACTTTCAGAAAGTGGGGAAAAAAGCAAGATTTGCTCAAGTTTTTTTCCCCAGAACTGTTTAGCATCACTAACAGCAGAAAGGTGCTTATTAGACAAGTAGATGGATTTAGCAAAATTAGTGGTTATTTTTGTTCGTTTTCATAGGCCAAGGTAATTTTTGACATAAATTAAAATTATTTTAGTTTTGTTTCCATGAACTCCAGGCAATGTCCCTTTGTTTCATGAGTTTAATATCCTGTGACAGTCAAGGCCATACTTGATTCCCAATTCTCCAAAGTACACATGGGAACTTGGTGTCCTGAACAGCTGAGAAAGTTTATAAAGAAAGACACAGCTACTGTAAGATTATGAGTAAGGGGGACAGGAGACAAGCCTAAAAGACAAAGGTCCTGTTGGGGAATGGTAGACTGATGTTTTAGGAAAGGTCGTTTAAGAATGATTTGGGTTGTTTAAATGTTTTCATTATTTTTTCAGTTTATCAGCAAGTTGCAGCAGCAGTAGCTTACATATGACTTACCACTTGAAAATAAATTCCAAATATCATGGAGGAGAAAAAAAAAGACCACCATACAGTAAATCATAACTGAAAACAAACATCATTTATGAGTAAAAGAAAAATAGAAGTTATGTTCTTACCATAACGTTCCATGTTAGTTGTCTTCTTCTCGCCTTCTTCTTGCTGGATGGGTTCGGAGCCGACCTCGGCCCGACTCCACTCTAAAAGCTCGAGAGTTGGTTCCACCGGCTCGAGGCTCCCCTTATATCCCACAATGCTAGGCGAGAGTTACCTCAGATCTCGTTTATAAACTAACCCCAGCTTATAATAGTAACACAATAACTCTAAAACAGAGTCCACCTCTAACAACAGGAAGAAAGAAGGGTGACCTACATCCTGAACCAGGAAATATGCACAACAGCATATGCCTAAGAAAGAGGTGGTAGAAAGAGAGGTCACGATCACAACTCCTCTAGGTCTGTCCAGGCCAGGGGGAAGGAGGGTGGGACGCAAGAAGAAGGCGAGAAGAAGACAACTAACATGGAACGTTATGGTAAGAACATAACTTCTATATGTTAAGTTGTCTATCTCGCCTTCATTCTTGCTGGATGGGACCGCCCCTAGCACCTTGTCCCGGTGGCCTAACGGAACAGACTCCTGAGAACAGTGGAACCAAAATTAGCTCTATGCCTAGAAGCTAAATCCAACTTATAATGAGAAATAAAAGTGTGAGGAGTAGCCCAAGTAGCCGCTGCACAAATGGTGTCAATAGGCAGTCTGTCTTGGAAGGCTAAAGAAGTAGCCAAGGCTCTGGTGGAATGGGCTTTAGGTTTATTAGGCAGTTTTTGGTGTCTAATCTCATAAACAAGGGTAATCAGAGATGTTAGCCATCTGGATAAAGATACCTTTGAAACTGGAAGTCCCTTTCTGCTTTTCGCATAGGAGACAAACAGCTGATCAGATTTTCTGAATTGTTTCGTCCTGTCCAAGTAGTACCTTAATTGACGATGAACATCCAGGCAGTGTAATTTTGTTCAGACCTATTTGAATACTCCGGGAAAAAGACAGGGAGGTCAATGCATTGGTTTAGATTTGATGTTGAAACCACCTTAGGCAAAAAGGACGGGTTAGTTCGTAAGGAAACTCTGTCCTTATGGAACACAAGGTAAGGAGAACGACAACGGAGTGCTTGAAGTTCTGAAATTCTTCTAGCTGATGTGATAGCCACCAGAAAGAGAGTTTTCCATGATAATAACTTTAAGGAACATGAAGCTGCAGGTTCGAAAGGGGAAAGAATCAAAGAAGCAAGAACTAAATTTAGGTCCCAAGGAGAAGGAGGATTTCTTACAGGAGGTCTGAGAAGAAAAACTCCTTTCAAAAAGGCTTTGCAGAGTTTGTGGGACATTAGGGCAGATTCAGAAATACCCACATGGAAATTAGAAATAGCTGCCAATTGAACCTTAAGAGTAGATGGAGATGAACCTGCATGGAAGAGTTCAGCAAGAAAATCAAGGACTAGTTGGATGGAAGCGGTGAAAGGATCTATGTCCTTTCCTTGTGCCCAATATGAGAAGCGTTTCCACTTACTCAAATAAATCTTCGAGTGGAAGATTTATGGGAAGCTATCAAAATATCTCTAACAGAGTGAGATAATTGAGGAAGCCTGGCTACGGTTGGAAGTGGAGGAACCAAGCAGTGAGGTTCAGAGAGGGAGGGAGCGATGAAACTGACCCGACTCATGGATCAAAAGATCTGGAACTAGGTCCAGATTCCACGGTCGCCCAAAAGAAATCGATGTAGAAAGGGGAACCACACTTGTCGAGGCCAGTAAGGAGCAATGAGGATCAATGAGGCCTTCTGAGCGATAGCTTTCTGTATTACTTGAGAGATCAGTGGGAAAGGAGGAAATGCATACAGAAGTCCCCGGGCCAAACTTGGACTAGAGCGCCCTGCTGGGTTGGCCTGGTAAAGGGAATAGAGTGAAGTATTCTCTGCACTTGCTGTTTTGGGGAGTAGCAAAAGATCGCAGCAAGGCTGACCCCACTTGAGAAAGATTTCTCTCACTACAGAGTCTTTCAGAGACCACTCGTGAGGCATGAGTATAGCTCTGCTCAACTTGTCCGCAATGTGATTGGACTTCCGGGATGTGCGTTGCTATCAGAAAACGCTGAGAAGAAATCGCCCATTGCCACAGTCTGAGTGCTTCTCGACACAGGGGTATGATCTGGTTCCGCCTTGTTTGTTGATGTACCACACTACAGACATATTGTCTGTCTGGATTGCAATCGCTCCCAAGGGAAGAGAGTCTTGAAGGGCTTGCAACGCTAAAAGCACTGCTCTCATCTCCAGAACATTTATGTGCAAGTGGCATTCGCTTGGTTGCCATGTGCCCTGGACTGTCCTGCCCTGATAATGCCCCCCCCACCCGATCAGGGAGGCATCCGTTGTCAGAGTAGCAACCGGAGGAGGTGGAACAAAAGGTCTCCCCAACAGGAGCTGGGGGGAAGACATCCACCACATGAGATGCTTTTTGCACGCTTGCGTGATCATAATGGTGTGAGACATTGGAAGTTCCTGGTATGACCATTGAGAAAAAGCATCCACTGAAGGATCCGCATGTGGTATCTGGCCAATGGGAGGAGAGGTATGGCCGCTGCCATGATTCCCAACACCTTTAGTACTAACCTGGCTTTGGCTCTGTTGTTGTTGAGAAGTAGTGATACCAATTTTTGAATGTCTGATATCCTTTGGTTCGTTAGTGTTGCAGACATGTTTACAGTATCTAAATTTGCGCCTATGTAGGTAATAGTACGACAAGGCGACAAAACAGACTTTTCGCAATTTATTGAGATACCCAGTTTTTGACAGACGCGAAAAGTGTAATCTCTGGCCATCAGAAGGAGATGCTTGGTGGGAGCTGTGAGGAGCCAGTCGTCCAAATATGGAAACACCTGGAATCCTTGTCGCCTCAGGTGAGAAGCTACCACTGCCATGCGTTTGGTAAACACCCGGGTAGCAGTGGTGAGACCAAAGGGCAGGGCCCTGAATTGAAAATGACTGGTTCCCAGCCTGAAGCGGAGGAATCTTCTGGAGCCCCTGTTCATTTTTATGTGATAGTACGCGTCCTGAAGGTCTATAGAGCACATCCAGTTTCCTTTTCCCAATAGAGGAAGAATGGATTGCAGCGTGACCATCCGAAATCTTGTTTTTTTGACCGATCTGTTCAAGATACTGAGATCCAAAATTGGTCTCCAGTCCCCTGTTTTCTTTGGAACTAAAAAGAACCTTGAGTAGATTCCGGATCCTTGTTGGTCTGCTGGCACTGGCTGAATAGCTCTTTTTGCAAGCAGTTTTGAAACTTCCAAAGCTGCTATATCCCTTTGAGCGGGTGGAACATCTGGAAGGGATTTTTGACTGATTTGGAAAGCGAAGAAAGGGATAGAATAACCTTCGAAATGATGGACTGTACCCATCTGTCTTGTGTCAAGGATAGCCAGGCTTCTGGGTACAGTGACAATCTTCCCCGACTGCCTCGAAGATGGGCAGTCGGGCCACACCTCCGGGATGCTGAAAGGGCCTATCAGAGGAAGTTTCTCGATTGGCCTTGTTCTGGACCCCTCTGCCTCTAGGGCGGCGTCTACCATTGTTGTTCCCCTCTGCCTCTGGCGGGAACCGACTCTGTGCCAGGCTAAGTCCCTTGAGATTGTTTACGGAACCACATCTTTCCACCTTTCTGGCCTTTGGGGTAAGGCCTAGAAGGAGTAGAAAAACGGACTCCGACGGCAGAAAGGGTCTTGCCATCAGTCTCGCACCTAGTCAGGGTTTCTTTCACTTGTGGACCAAAGAGAGATGATCCATCAAAGGGAGTTCGTGAAAGACGCCTTGAAAGGTTCCAAAATTGCATAGCCGCATCCAGGCGTGCCTACGTAAGGCTACCCCTGTTCCTGCGGCTCTGCTCGCTCCATCGGCCGCATAAGAGAGGAGGCGCATGGAGGAGTTGGAGATAGAATTAAGGATAGCCAGCTGCGTGTTCATTTTCTTGGAAACCCGCAGCTGTAGGGTCCTTCAGCATTTCACTCGCTTCCTTGATCAAGTCCCTTTGAAGACGAGTGAAATGGCACAGGTAATTCAGCGAACGCATAGTAAATGTCGCTGAGGAGAACATCCGCTTCCATACCTATCCATGGACCTAGATTCCTTGTTAGGTGGATGGACAGGCACTGAAGGATCAGCCAGTTCCTTCTTTGTGGCGGCAGCTACCACCATAACATCCACAGAAACTCCTTTTGATAAAAATTCCTTGTCTGATGGAGCTGTGATGAATTTGGAGGGTCTCCTGGGAGTGGGGTCCACTGAATCAGGAGCCGCCCATGCCTTTTAGCAACCACCTGCATGAGGGGGTCAAGGGGGACACCCAGGAGGTGGAAGGAGAGCCAAACGCCTCAAGATACACAGATTCGTCCTCCGAAGGGTTGAGGGCTGGCCAATTTCCCTCTGTTTAAGGATCTCCAGAATGTCTGCAAATGAGACATCTTCAGAAGGGGAACGGGGAACCCTCAGAATCATCCAGATCTGTGTCCGGCGTGATAGACTCAGGTGAGTCAATGTGCTTCCTCTTGCACTTCCTCTTCCGAGGGGCTCTTCTGCCAAATCAGGAGAGGCCTCGAAGAGGATGAAATCCCACAGGGGCTCCTGAGGAGTTGGCTCTCTGCGGTCCGGGATGAGGGAGTGAGTCGACTTACCCTGAGGCAGCATAGAGGGGCTGGGAGCCGACTGTGGAGTAGAGCCAGGCTCTAACACACTCCGCATGACCTCGAAGCACCCCTATCAGGCAGAGCCAGAGGTCCCGCTCCAGCTAAGGACCCCCTCGGCACCGACAGTGATGGCTCCGAGGCCGATGTCGGAGCCGAACTCACCAGCGCCAAGCACCGAGAGGGAGAGGGGGTCGGACAAGGGTCCGATGCCACTCACCCTCGAGCCGACGAGGAAGTCCGCGCCGAGATTCCTCCATGGAAGAAAACGGAGCGACGACGGAGCCAAGACAATTGTCTCGGCTCTGAGGTGACCACAGTCTCGGTTCCGACGACCCGGCTCCGAACTCAAAAGAGTCGAAGGAGGAAAGAGTTGATGGACGGGGCAGGCACCGACTGATGAGTCGGGCTCTGAAGCATCTGGGCTAGTGCCTCGGACTTGAGTAGTCGACTCACCACCCTCTGAAGGTCATGATCGGACAGCCTCGATGACCTAGAGGAATGAGACCTTTGGCTCCGTTCAGACAGCAGGGGAGATTCTGGAGCCGAATGAACGGAGCCAAGAGAAGGTGACCTAGACCTCTTTCTGGTTGTCGGCTCAAGATCTTGTCGGAGCCGACACGGGTACCTCGATAACCTCGGCTCCGCCGAGCCGAGGAAGCCACAGAAACTGTGGACTGAGTCTTATCGGCACCAGCGAGCCGATAAAGGCAAAGGTTGAACAACCTGAGGTCTCGGCTCAGAAGCCGGAGCAAGACCTCGAAGCCTTAGAGGGCTTCCTGTTGAGACAGACAGGGAATCCTCAGGCTTCAACAAGCCTCTCAGAATAAGCTTGTTTTTTCTTTCCTGCAGGACCCTGGGGCTGAAGCCATGGCAAACAGCACAGGAGTCCTGCAGGTGCAAAGGCCCCAGACAATAGACACAAGAAGTGTGAGCGTCTGTCAGAGACATTTTCTGACAGCACGCATCACACTTCTTGAATCCGGAGACCTTTGCTTCTTTTGACATAGCCTAACTGGTGAACACAAACACACACTCAAACACACCAGTTATACCCTGTCAGAAAATATAACAATTTTAATAAAGATACTAAAATTAAAGTACAACAAACTGTAGCAAATTATAGTAAAACTACACAAACACTCCCTTAGGGAAGAGAAGGCCTAAGGCCCAAGGGAAGAACCAAAGGTTCTTTTAAACAAGAAACGGGAAAAATTAGGGTCGGGAATAAAGTTCTATGAACTACACTAATTTAAGAAGAATTAAACTAAAAAAGGGGTAAAAAGAGTAACTTTTAATAGAAAAAGCTAAAACTAACCAGGAACCGGTAGAACAACCAACCTCGAAGCTGTAGCGGCAAACGAGATCTGAGGTAACTCTCGCCTAGCATTGTGGGATATAAGGGGAGCCTCGAGCCGGTGGAACCAACTCTCGAGCTTTTAGAGTGGCCGAGTCGGAGCCGAGGTCGGCTCCGAACCCATCCAGCAAGAATGAAGGCGAGATAGACAACTTAACATCCCACATTAATGGTAATGAACTATTTTTTAACCTTGTGGAGTAAAATTAAAAAAAGCTTTCTGCTGAAGTAAGACAGTTAACTGTAGTAAAAAAGAAGTTATGTACTCATCATAACGTTCCATGTTGGTAGTCCATCTCACCCTTCATTTTTACATACGAGTTCGGAGCCAATCCTTGGCTCTGACTCGGCTGATTTACAAGCTCGAAGACTTCTTGTTGGCTCATGGTTAAGCAGGTATCCCATGGTGCACCAGTGCAATCCACAGATCTTGTTTGCTGCTCATTAGAACAGAAAAAAACCCTAACCAACAAACCAATACTACAGGGTCACCAACCAAGAGAATCAAATTATTACCTCCAGATCTTCCAGGATGGGGGCAGGAGGACGGGTTGGTAAAAATGAAGGGTGAGATGGACTACCAACATGGAACGTTATGGTGAGTACATAACTTCTTTATGTTAGGTAGTCCAATCTCACCTTCATTTTTACATATGGGATAGCATCCCTAGCACTTTATTCTTGGGTGGCTCATTGGAAAATACTCTTGAGCACCGTGGAGCCGTGGTGGTGCTGCAGTAGTGTTGTCCTCTCACAGTAAGACGCTGACCGGTTCGACTCTCAGCTAGAGCGTCTTCTGCATGGAGACGTGTGTTAATGGGCGTACCTTCGTTGAAGGTTGTGCGTTAGGGTTGGCAACTCAGCACGCAAAAATCAACTGCCAATCATTAGCGGACCAGAGTTCTGCTGTGGCAACCCATAACCGGGAAAAGCCGAAAGACACAACAACCGTGGAGCCAAAGGATGCTCTACCACTGGATGCCAAATTTAACTTATAATGAGTAATAAAGGTGTGAGGGGTAGCCCACGTAGCTGTTGCAAAAATATGATCAAGTGGTACACTGGCTTGAAAGGCTGCAGAGGTAGACAGAGACCTGGTAGAGTGAGCCTTGAACCTGTGGGGTAAAGGTCTGCCCTCCAAATTGTATCCGAAGGCTATGCAACTAGAAATCCAATTAGACAATGTCACCTTAGAAATTTTTAAGCCCAATCTGGAGTTGGAAAACGAAATGAATAACTGGTCTGACTTCTGAAATTCTTTGGTCCGTTGCAAATAGAAACGTAGCTGTCTATGAATGTCCGGCTGGTGGAAACGATATTCAGCTGCATTACAGTGATTAGGAAAGAAAACTGAAAGCTCAGTGGACTGATTTAAGGAGGCAGTAGAACAAACTTTGGGAACAAATGAATGATTGGTATGTAAAGATACCCTGTCTTTATGAAAGATTAAATAAGGTCGCTTAATAGACAGGGCTCGTAGCTCAGATACACATCTGGCTGACGTAATAGCTACTAAAAACACAGTCTTCCAAGACGAATATTTTAAAGAAGATGAGTGAGAAGGTTCAAAGGGAGGGGATGTCAATTTGGACAACACAAAATTTAAGTCCCAAGAAGCCACAGGTTCTTGTAATGGTGGTCTCAGTAAAGTGGCTCCTCTCAAGAACGTCTTGCATAGCTTATGAGACACAAGGTTGGCATTTGGAGACCCTAAATAAAAATGAGAGATTGCCACCAACTGTACTTTGATGGTGGCCACGGCAGATCCCTGCTGAAAAAGTTCCAAAAGGAATTCCAGAATCACGGGAATGGGAGCGGTGTAAGGATCCACGTTCATTTTCTGTGCCCAAATAGAAAACAATTTTCCATTTACTGTCATACAGTCTTCTGGTTAAGGGTTTATGCGAGGATAAGAGAATATGTGACACTGAGGAAGAAACACCATGAAGCCTAACCATGCTGTCAATTTGAGGGTGTGGAGAGCGGGATGTAGCGAACCCGACATGTGGGTCAATAGATCTGAACTGGGTCCAGAATCCAAGGATCGTCCAGAAGAGGCTCGCAGAAGGAGAAGCAGACCTGACGAGGCCAGTAAGGAGCAATGAGGATCAACTTGCTTCCCAGTCGATTGGCTTTCTGAATCACTTTGGGGATAAGAGGGAATGGAGGAAAGGCATATAGAAGTCCAGTGGGCCAATCATGGGCGTTTCCCCCGGAGGGGGAATCAGGGAAAAATAGCTGCTGCACTTGGCATTGACTGGGCTGGCGAAAAGGTTGCAGCAAGGTTGTCCCCATCTCTGGAAAATCTGTTCCACTATTTCCTGTTTCAGAAAACACTCATGAGGCAGTAAGATTATCCGGCATAGCTTGTCGGCTATCACATTGATTGTCCCCGGAATGTGTGTTGCCACCAGAAAGCGCTGGGAAGAAATTGCCCATTCCCAAACTCGCATGGCCTCTCGACAGAGAGGGTAAGATCTGGTACCGCCCGGTTTGTTGATATACCACACAACCGACATGCCGTCCGATTGTATTGCAATCATCCCTGGAGGAAGAAGGACCTTAAGTGCTTGCAACGCCAGAAGCACCGCCCTCATCTCCAGAACACTGATATGCAGATGAGCCTCGTCCATGTGCCATGGACAGTCCTGCCAAGATAATGCCCCCCCACCCGACATGGGATTCATCTGTGGTTACAGTGGCAACGGGTTGGGCAAAAGGAGCTCCCGTGAACAAGTGCTTGGGGGCTATCCACCAATGAAGGTCCTTTTTGCATGATTCCGTCAGCAGGATAGGGTGACTCAGCGGTAGATATTGGAATGACCACTGGAAAGACATGAGCCATTGGAGGATTCTCATGTGCAACTTGGCTAAAGGTATTAACAAAATGGTTGAGGCCATCGTACCGAGAAGGTGAAGAACCCATTTTGCTTTGACTTTCCGAAGCGGAAGAAGATGCTGAACTTGTGAGATGAGGTTTTGTGCTCTTTCGGCAGGGAGACGAACTGTCATAGCCAGTGTGTCTACCTTTGCACCTATAAAAATCACAGATTGCGATGGCAGTAATGCAGATTTTTCCCAGTTTATGGAGATCCCTAGTTGAGCACAAAGTTTTGGATGAGTAGATGCCTGGTGGGCCCCGTCAGGAGCCAGTCGTCCAAATACGAAAACACCTGGAATCTCTGACTTCTCAAGTGAGCTGTCACTACTGCCATGCATTTGGTGAACACCCTGGGGGCTGTGGTGAGACCAAAGGGCAGAGCACGAAACTCATAATGACTGGCTCCCAGCCAGAAGCGCAGATATCTCCTTGACACCTTGTCCATTTTTATATGGTAGTAGGCATCTTGGAGATCCATAGAGCACATCCAATAGTCTTTCCCTAACGGGAGTATCGACTGCAGTGTGACCATCTGAAACTTGTCTTTCTTCATGGATTTGTTTAATCTGCTGAGGTCCAAAATTGGCCTCCAGTCTCCGGTTCGTTTTAGGACTAAAAAGAACCTAGAGTAAGTTCCGGATCCTGTCTGGTCTGCTGGGACAGGCTGGATGACTCTTTTTAAGAGCAACTTGTTATCACAGTTGCCTGATCCCTGTGATTGGGTGGAACATCTGGGATCTTTTTGGGAACAAACGGTGGAAGGGAAAAGGGTAAGATATAGCCTCTGGTAACAACTCTTTGTACCCACTTGGCTTGGGTGATATTTAGCCAGGCTTCTGAATACAAAGAGATGCGACCCCTGACTGGCCCCAGAGAAATGCAGTCGGACCCCACATCAGGAGCGCTGATAAGCCCGCCCTTGAAAGGAATCACGCCCTTGCTGGTATTGCGAACTGCCCCTGCCTCTAGGGCGACGTCTACCATTTCTCCTCCTCTGCCTATGAAGGAGGATTCACTCTGTGTCCAGAAAGACCCTCTGGGACTTTTTGAACCACATTCTACCTCCCCTTTGACCTTTGGGGTATGGTCGAGAGGGAACGGTAAAACGGACTCCCACAGCAGAGAGAGTCTTTCCTTCCTGTTCACACCGAGTGAGTGTTTTTCACCTTGGGACCAAACAAAGAGGAACCATCAAACGGGGCATTGGTGAAGGTGGACTTGAACGGCTCCGCAAAATTACACAGGCACATCCAGGAGTGGTGCCTAAGGGCAACTTCTGAACCCGCTGCTCTGCTCGCTCCGTCAGCCGCATGGAGGAGCTAACTACAGAATTTAGGGTGGACAACTGAGCAGAGATCCCATCAGGGACACCCTCAGGACAAACACCCTGTATGGAATCTCCTAACTCCTTGAGGAGATCCCTCTGCAACCTCGTGAAGTGAGTAAGATAGTTCAGAGACTAAAGTGTGAATGTCGCTGAACTAAATACACGCTTCCCAAATCTGTCCATCTGTCGAGACTCCTTGTTTGGTGGATGAACAGAGGAAGAAGTCTCCGCCAACTCCTTCTTTGTGGCCGCAGCCCCCATCATGGCATCTACGGGAATGCCCTTAAACAATAACTCTTTTCCGGGGGGGGGGGGGCAGACAGAAACTTATTTGGTCTCCTGGGGACTGGCTCCACGGCATTGGGAGTATCCCACACCTTCCAACTAACCAGATCCATTAGTTCGTCGAAAGGTGGAGACACCCAAGAGGCAGAGGGTTGAAACCCGAAAGCCTTCAGGTACACAGACTCCTCATCAGAAGGGTTGACAGTGGGCCAGTCGCACCTCTGTTTAAGGATCTCTGGGATGTCTACAAAGGAGACATCATCAGAGGACGACTTGGGGGACCCTTCTGACTCCACAAGGTCAGTGTCAGATGTCAGAGACTCATCCTGGGAGTCAGTATGTTTTCTCTTGCATACCCTCTTCTCGGGAGGGGGGGGGGGGCTCCTCGAAGGGACATTCTGGGGAGGCCTCAAAAGAGTGGGGACAACCAGCCAATGGCTCCTGAGGCTGTGGGTCACTGCTGTCTCCGGACGGAGTAGGTACTGAGATTGAAGTGAGTGCCCTGGGGGAAGAGTGCTTCTACCACTGACAGGGGCTGTAGATTGAGACAGCACGCTCATCACCTCAAAAGCCGACCTCTCCGGCTCTGAAGTCCTCCCCCGCTCCAAAGAGACAAAGGTTGGCACCGGAGCCAGAGCCATCGGCTCAGAGATAGATGCAGGGTCCGAGCTCACCCTGGTGGAAGCACCGAGAGGAAGGCTTGGAACCGAAGATCGATTTAAACCCTCCCCATCGGCGCTGACAGAAGAGCTTTGGTCCCTGGACACAACAGACGGAGCTGAGCGTGTCGGAGCCAAACTCTGCTCCAATGCAGCAGCAAGGGGAGCCAGAATGGAGGGTTCCTCTGCTGGTAACAAGCACTCCGGCTCCTAAAGGCCAACATAGCTTGGAGGAGGAATCACAGACTAGGGCAAAACTGGATCGAGTGGCTCCGGAACAGACTGGGTCGGAGCCAACAAAAATTTAGACAGGGCAGATGACTTCAGGAGTCTCACTACCATCTCCACATCTTCTTCCGAAAGGCACTTGGAAGATATAGTAGGGGATCTCTACCTAGGAGGCACTAGAGACTTGATTAGCAAGGAGACCAGTAGGGATTCTACAGACCGGCTCTGAGCAGTAGAGTCAACTGCTATTTCCAAAGGCTCAGAAGTCGGCACCGAAGCACCTGTGACCGCCTCTGATACCACGGTGCTCTCCTTCGGCTCCGAAGACTGAGGAGTCAAGGAGGCAGATTTTGGTAATTTGGAAGGCGGCTCCGAGACACCAGCCAGTGTCGCAGAAGGCCTTTTAGAAGCTTTCAGTTTGGATTCAGATCTAGATTTTGTAGACTTGGAAGAAGCTGACGAACTAGATAAAGCTTCCTCAAAGGTTGGTTTCAGAAGACCCTTGAGTATCAGCTTGTTTTTTCTCTCCTGCAACACTCTAGTAGAGAAAGCATGACAGAACAAGCATAATTCCTGGAAATGGATGGCTCCCAAGCAGTAGACAGCTACTGTGGCCATCTGTTAATGACATTTTCTGGGAGAATTTTATGCATTTTTTGAACCCCGAGGGTTTATGCTCCTTGCTACCCTTAGACATTGCAGACACACACACAACCAGAGGAGAGATCGGAAGAGAGAATAAATGAGGACTATGTCCTCTAACTAAAACATGTCTAGTCCTGCAGAAGAGTTACAAGAGGACTAGGTCCTCCAAGTTAAAAGGGCCTAGCCTGGTGAAAGAAAACCTCAGTCTAACTTAAACAAAGTATTTAACACAGACACACAGAGATTCAATGACACAGGAAAAAATTGAGATGTCCAAAAATACAAATACAAGAGTTACACAAGGACTAGGTCCTCTAAGTTAAATGGGCCTAGCCCTATGAAACAGAAAACTAGATCTTGTAACCTAAACAGAAAGTATTGAACACAGACTCACAAATGTGTGATCACACAGGAAAAATTTTGTAACCGCAATCCTACAAATACAAATACCACCTTAGCGGATCCCCGCCAAAGACCAAGTACAGTTGTGTACACTTACCATAAATGTAGATGGTCGAGTGTATTCACTGTTGCAGTCATTACATTTGGGTAATCCTGCTGGCAGGTTGCCCTGAATTCCAAAGTCTTGGGTCCTGCATCAGTTGCTGTCGCCCCTTCCCTGACGCCAGGTCGTCAGGGGTATAAAAGATGCAGCAGATGCCATTTTCTTCAGTTTTTCTTGCCCCAGATGTCAGGTGCCCGCAAAAGGGTAGCCTAAATGTATGCATCTATGCATATAAAAAACATACATGCACCAATATAAACTTTACCTTCATCTACAAGCAAATACACCACATAGGGTGTACAGATCAGATAAGTTCCAGCAGAAATAAGGGGGGTGGCGGGTGGGTAACCTGGACTGCAACAGTGAACACACTCGAACATCTACATTTATGGTAAGTGTACACAACTGTACTAGCACTTCGTGTTTCACTGTTGCAGTCATTACATTTGGGTGGATTCCCAAAGCTATGGTTGGGGAGCTGGAGCTAAACAGCATTAGGAGCGGCTATGAGGCCCTGCAGAACTGCAGTGGCAAAGCCAGCCCTGGATTTAGAGTAAAGTGGCAGATGGTAATGCTTTGTAAAGGTGTGCACTGAACTCCAAGTAGCAGCCTCTAAAATATCTTTAGTTGGTACTCCCCTGAGAAAGGCTGCTGAAGTGGCTGCAGCTCTGGTTGAATGTGGCCTAATGCCCTTAGGCACTAGCTTGTCATGCTGTGAATAGCAGAAACTAATGCAGTGGCCCATCTACTTTGAAACCGTCTACTTGGAGATAGCCTTTCCTTGTGATCCTGCAGCATATGCCACTAGTAATTGGTCTGTCTTCCTGAAAACTTTAGTTTTGTCCAAATAGAATCTAAGTTGTCTGTGTACGTCCAAAGAATGCAGAATTCTCTCCCCCTTGTTCCGTGGATTTGGATAAAAAGTTGGCAAATTAATAGCTTGGTTAAGGGCTACACTGGACACCACCTTAGGCATAAATGTTGGGTTTGTCCTCAGAGAGACCCTGTCTGGATAAAAAATGATAAAAGGTTCCACAGCCATGAGAGCCTGTAGCTCTGACACTCATCTTGCAGAAGTTATTGCTAGGAGCAGAGCTGTTTTCCAAGATAAGAACTTTATATCAGCAGTAGCGGCTGGCTCAAAAGGAGGTAGGGTGAGTTTTTCCAAGACATAATTTAGGTCCCATGCAGGTATTGGTGATCTCCTTGGAGGTCTTATACTGTTGGCTCCTCTGAGGTACTGCCTTAATAAAGGATGAGAAAAGAGTGGTGGCTCTGTATTGTAATGAGCCGAAATGGCAGAGGCATTAATTTTAATTGATGAAAAAGATAGGCCTTTGTCCAGCATCTCAG
Source organism: Protopterus annectens (assembly GCF_019279795.1). Classification (NCBI taxonomy): domain Eukaryota; kingdom Metazoa; phylum Chordata; order Ceratodontiformes; family Protopteridae; genus Protopterus; species Protopterus annectens. Next base: position 486,218,474 of record NC_056738.1, on the reverse strand, counting down.
TTAAGTATTGCAAAATCTGTGGAATATTTGGTACAGCTGTATCTATTCCTTGTGCCTGGTTCCAAGCACAAAATCTCTTCCATTTTCCAGCATAGGATTTCATAGTACTAGACCTTCTGGCTTCCAAAATGACATCCATCACAGCTTTACTGACCATGGTGCCAGGTTTAGCGTCCTGAGCTGGCTGTGCAAAATCTGATTGTTTTGTTGGGACAGTAGATGAGGTATTTGAGGTAAGGTCCAGGCTGGGCATTGAGACAAGTTCCTTAAGATCGGATACCAGTGCCGGCGGGGCCAGTCTGGGGCAATCAGTATCTTCTTTGGTTTCTCCTGGAAAGGCATATACTGATAGGTTTTTCCAGTTGAAAGATAAGGCTTCCACTTTCCATGCTTGTCTGTGATAAGTCCTTGTGCAGAATCTTTTTAGTTGGTAGTTGAGAGGGGAGGCAAATAAGTCTATCACCGGGCATCCCCATTTCCTTGTTATCATGCTGAAGACTTGTGGATCCAGGTACCACTCGTGGAGATCCATGAGGTTTCTGCTTAGTTCGTCTGCCAGAGTATTTTCCTTTCCTGGCAGGAACCGTGCCTGCAGATGAACTTGGTAAGTCAATGCTGTGTCCCACAAATCCATGGCTAGTCTGCAAAGGGGGTAAGAATGCATGGCCCCCTACTTGTTTATATACCACATGACCGTGGTGTTGTCTGTTTTTATCAGTAGTTGTCCCAGATGAATTAGGTCCTTGAAGACTGTCAGGGCATTCTGGACAGCTAGCATCTCTTTTTGATCGATATGTAGATGCATTTGGTTTGTGGACCAGGTGCCCTGAATGCCTCTTCCTGCCATGTGGGCCCCCCAGGCATAATCTGATGCAGCCGTTGTTAGGCTCTGCCTGGCTGGGGGTAGTGAGAATGGCTGTCCCTTGTTTTGGTGACAAGCCTTTGCCCACCATCGAAACTCCTGTTGCAGGCAGGGACTGAGAGTAATCATCGTTTCCAGGCTGTGGCAATGTTGCGTCCAGACACTTTTTAAGTACCATTGAAGTTTCCTCAAATGCAGTCTTACATATGGAATTAGTAGGATGCCATGAAGCCCAAAGCCTGAAGAATTTTTTTCTTGCAGATAACTGGCCTTTGTTGCCAAAAAGGTAGTCAGTTGCCTTTGTTGGTCTGGTGTGAGATAAGCAATCTGGGCATTGTATTAAAGCTTGCACCCAGGAATATTATCTCTTGAGCGGGTACTAGTTTTGATTTCTTTTCATTAACTGTGTACCCTAGGCATGTTAAAAGTCTTCTCACAAACGCCAGATGCTGCAGTAGAATGTCCTTGTTCTCTGCTTGAATGAGGCAGTCTCCCAAGTAAGGATATATTTTACTCCTCTGTCTGCAGAAAGCAATTACTGGTGCCAGGCACTTTGTAAAGACCCTGAACGCAGTAGATAAGCCAAAGAGCAGTGCAGAGAATTGGTAATGCATTGGGCCAGCCTTGAATCTGAGGTATCTTCTGCAAGATTGCCTGACTGGGACATGCAAGTACGCCTCTTTTAGGTCTAAAGTCACAAGCCAAGCCTTTTTGCCCAGGATGGGCAGAAGCTGCTGCAAGGTCAACATCTTGAATTTTGGTATATCCAGGTAAGTGTTTAGAAAAGATAGGTCCAGTATTGGTCTCCATGCTTTGTCCTTTCTGGGTACCAAAAACAGTCTTGAGTAAAATCCTTGTCCCTGCTCTTGCTGTGGCACTTGTTGAATAGCCCCAATGTCCATGAGGGATGAGACTTGTTTTTGTGCCTCTGCCCATTGATTTTTTGGCAGATTTGGCCAACCATTTGCCTTTGGCAGGGTATGGAAGTGAAACTTGTAGCCTTGTGACACTATGTTTAGAACCCATTTGTCCTGGGTTATAATGTGCCAATTTTGAGAAAAAAGAGCTATTTTTCCGCCTAAGGGTGCTGCCAGGAGAAAAGTGCTTGGTGCAGGCAGGGGGAAGTCATTGGGACTGTTTCCTGTATGGTTGTGATTGGTCTTCTCCACTTTTGGAGGTAGAAGCACCCCGTTGCTTAGACCTGTATGAACCTTGCGCCTGGGATCTGCCTCTAGGGCGTCTGGCTCTGCCCCTTTGAGGTCTGTCTGACACTAAAAATGACCAATTCTTTGTAGGCCAGTGTCTGCTAAACCTAGGTGGCTGCACTTGTAAAAAAAATCTTTGACAGTTTGCATAGATTTAGCTTTGTCCTCCATTTTCTTTAACACCTCTTCTGCCTTAACACCAAACAAGGTATCATGTTGTAACGGTGCACATAATAATTTAAGTTTGACATGATCAGGCAAATTTTGTTCCTTTAACCAAGCATGCCTCTTAATTACAGAACCCGTAACTGCAGCCCTGCAGGAGGCCTCCAGAGAATCAAAACCACATTGCAAAGTATGCTTTCCAACTTGTTCAGCTGCATGCAATAAATCCTGCATTTCTTTGTTTTCTGCACATTCCGAATTTACCAACATTTTCTGTTTAAGCAATGTCATGACATATTGCTGATATTTGAGCATATAAAACGGGCAGTTTGAGTCCCTTATAACCAAGGTAGCAAATGTGTAAACCTTTTTTCCCCCATCTATCCAGTGCCCTAGAATCTGTCAGAGGGGGTACTTTTTTTTGCAGTGGAAGCCTTAACCCCTTTGGGACCCTGTGAAATAGTTTCTGGGTCTGCAGTAGGGTTTTTGAAAAGGAATTAATGAGAATCAGGAACCCTGTAATATCTGCAGGCTTAACAGGAGGTGGAAGTAAGGAGTCAGGGGTCAGACTAGACTCTGAAAACACATCATCTACAATGTCTAACACAGGTGGAATAGCTAGAGGCCTGTGTTGAGGTAGTAAAAGGAAGTCCCTGAGCCTCTTTTTAGATTCTGAAAAATCTTGGCTCTCCCAGTAGAAATGCTCCCTCATGGCATGCAAGGTTTCCCCAAAAGAATAGTCCCTCAGGAGGAGAAGCTGAAGGAACAGATTCTTCAGCATCAGAATCCTCATAGGGGGGAAGTAAATATTCCTGATCAGAAGAGGAATCAGAAGAAATAGAAACCTGATCTGAAGATTCATAGTCTGTCTCTTGCCTAGGCCTCTTATCAGGAGGGGGATGGGAACCCCTGATCACGGTAATAAAGTCTTCGGCCATTATGAGCATCTGTTTTTGGGCATGGAGGCCTGTCCATGTGGCTGTTGAGTTTGTTTGTCTTTAAAGGTGCTTTAGTCTTTGCCTTTGAAGCTGAAGTCGGTTTAATGTATAATTGTTTAGGTCTGAATACACCCTCAGAAGCCGGTGCCTGCTCAGCGGCTCCGGACCCATCTGAGGGAACAGTGTCCGAGGCTCCAATACTTCGACTTTCCAGCGGCCTAGCCAACTCCACGTGGGATTCGGTAGCGGCCTGTGATTCTAAAGTAGCAGGCGTCAGGAGCTGCGAAAGCCTCACTGAGAACCAGTGAACCGGCGACTGGTTTAGGAGAAGCTTCGTCGTCGGTTTTGGGCCTCGGTTGCCTGTCTTTTTCTTTGCGTTTTTTGTCAAGTCCGGTAGTCGGATGGCTATCCAACATTTTATAATTAAATCTGCGCCCAAAATAGCTTAATGCAAAATCATACCAATGCTTAATAGTGCGTTGGTTAAATCTAGCACAAAACCAACAACTTCAAACGTCGTGGTCAGGGCCTAGGCAAGGAATACAGTAAGAATGAAAGTCCTTATAAGGTATTTGCTTTCCCCAAGAAATATTATTAACTTTTTCTGACATCGGTCTGGAGCAAGAAAAAAGTTTCCCCAATGGGGTACTTAGCTTTAATGAAGACTTCGGATCTGAAACTTGAACACGAAAATCTCAGGAGTCGGCTGACCGGCACTTGTGAACTGCTTCTGCTTCGGGCACCGTGCGGCAAGAATGACTGAAGAAAATGGCGTTGGCTGCATCTTTTATCCCCTGACGTCAGGGAAGGGGTGACAGCAACTGACGCAGGACCCAAGACTTTGGAATTCAGGCCGACTGATGGCAACCTGCCAGCAGGATTACCCAAATGTAATGACTGCAACAGTGAAACACAAAGAACATCAAGTTAACAGTCACAGCGACCAACAAAGGTCCGAGTAGTACAAATAAATCACCCTGTTGATTAAGAGTGGAAAGAAAAACGCCCAAACAAACTTTCTACCTAGGCAAAAAAAAGTGGCGCCCAACTAACTGGCACACAGGATACTAAAACTACTACAGTGAAAAAAGGTCCACAAGGACAACTTAGGCAAAGGCCTATAAGATAGCAACACTAATACAACACTAAATATGCAATATCCACTAAGAATGTAAAGAATTGAAAAGGTCTTAGCCAGAGCCAAGAGAAGCACATCCAAACTTGTCGACATGGAAAACGAGATCTGGGGATTGCACTGGTGCACCACGGGATACCTGCTTAGCCATGAGCCAACCAGAAGTCTTTGAGCTTGTAAACTGGCCCAGTCGGAGCAGACAATCAGCTCCGAACCCATATGTAAAAATGAAGACGAGATTGGACTACCTAACATCAATATTTTTTGCACATGGTAAAAGATTTTCAAAGTAAGACTATTGCAACACATTTTTAAAGACACATGTCCACTGAAGTGAGCAGAAGGCTGTGCTACTCACATATCTGCAGATGGGTGCTGATGTATATTTGTGTAGGGCCGGAGTCACATTCATCTTTGCTAGGATAAAACTAATGCATTACCAGGTACATGTTCACTTGTGTATTAATCAAATGTGTTGAACTATAATTTCAGTTTGCCACATTCAGAGAAAACTTAACTGATCAAGTTATACATAGCCCGGGATCTGAGAAGTAAATAGTTTGTATCTGGTTTTATTTTGGAAGAGTATTCTTTGCTACATGCTTCTTCAACTTCTTGTTTCCATGCTAAAACAGAGCCCCCTCCATTCATTTCTTAACTCACAAAATATCTCACAACAAAGTAAACAAAAACTACTTATGTCATGGTAAACGACCAGTCTGGAATGAAATATTTGGCTTTTGCTTTGCCGCTTTCCATATTTCATTGGTACTACAAGGCAACAGAGCCTAGAGGACAACTCCACTTTGCTAGCACCCACCCCTAGGCCTTGCCATTCATTTCAAGGAAGGCAAGCCTCGTCATACCAGGGGAGAATTTATCAACACCCATCCAGATGTCTCCCTCTCTTCTAGAATAAGGCAGTGTGTCACACTGCTAAACTTGGACAGGGAGTTTATTTCAGAGAAGGCGTAGGTGTTGCATTATAAATCTACCTCCTCCTCCTTAGTCTGATTTACTTGAAAAAGTAGATTAAGATCTCTAACCCTAGTGTTAGCTGGACTGTTTGAGTTACTGAACATACACGAGTTTTTGGACTACTGGATTCCTTATAGCCTAAAAGCAAGACATAGCTGGATCCTTTATATTCTAAAAGACTAAGCAGTCTATGAGTAAAGGGATAAATCCTCTAGTTTTTTTTTTATGCCCCTGCTCATTTTAGTTACAAACCACTGGAGTGCTTCCAATTGCTTAATATGCTTAGTAAGGTACATCCCAAAGGAGGCATTGTATTCGATGGGTCTATTCAAAGTGGTGTACAAGGATGTGACAACTTCTTTTGATCTGGGCAAAATACCTTATTTATGAGCTGTGCAATGCAAAAGCATTTCCTAACCATCACTGCAACATGATCAAATGCTGGGGAACTCTCTACCCACATGTCCAAGTTACTCAGTCTTTTCATTTTGAAGTGGCATGTTATCTATGCTAGACGCTGGAATGCTGTGTCTGTGTTGTGGTCGTGGTCTGTGTCGTGGTCTGTGTCGTGGTCTGTGCCTGTGCCTGTGTGTGTGTGACTTGATAGCTCTCAGCTTACAACCATCCCTGATCTTTGTTAACCGAAGACTCAAAGACCCACATTATCAAGTGGAAGCTGAACAGCAAGGCATCCAGCAAAGACAGGATAACTAGAAGTTATGTACTTACCATAACGTTCTATGTTTGTAGTCCATCTCGCTTACATTTTTGCTGGTTGGGTTCGAATACTTAAGCTCGAGAGCTTTCAGTGGGTCGAGGCCAATCTCTATCCCATGATGCCCCAGGCTACTTCCCCAGATCTTGTTTGCAAGAAATGATGCCTTGCTGTTCAGCTTCCACTTGATAATGTGGGTCTTTGCGAGTCTTCGGTTAACAAAGATCAGGGATGGTTGTAAGCTGAGAGCTATCAAGTCCCCCCTCTGATATACATGCATTCCAACATGAGGATGCACTTGTCAGTATGTGGTGTACTAAAAATGGGCTCGGGCTGTATGCTAAAAAGTAGAACATTGTAGTATTTGACAAATAGAAATGCAACTGTCTGTGCACATCAAGCTGGTGTAGTTTATATTCTGCCTTGTTGGTGTAATTGGGAAAAAAGACTGGCAATTCCATGGATTGGTTTATGTTGTTTTCGAACAAACCTTTGGGAGGAAGGAGGGATTAGTTCTCAGAGATACCCTTATCCTTATGAAATACAATACAAGGCGGACATACTGAAAGAACCTGCAGCTCAGAAACCCTTTTGGCTGATGTAATGGCAACAAGGATGAGGGTTTTCCATGATAAATATTTCAGATCACAAGTAGAAGCAGGTTCACAGGGAGATGTAGTCAAGAGAATTTAAAACCAAACTTAGATACCAGGGTGTCATCGGCTGTTTAATCAGGGGTCTAAGTAGAAAGGTACCATTGAGAAAGGCCTTACATAATCTGTGAGACATAATAGGAACACCCATTTCACTTGTATGAAAATTGGAGATGGCAACTAATTGTAACCTAACAGTAGCTGCCGCAGCGGCTTCTATAAACAGATTTGAGAGAAACTCTAAAATTGCTGGAATGGGGCGGTAAGAGGTTCGCTATTTCGTTTAGCTGCCCAACATGAAAATCTCTTCCATTTGTTAGAGTACAACTTCCTAGTGGAAGGTTTATGGGAAGAAGCTAGGATATGACTTACTGCTGGCGTGAAAGAATAACACCTGGCTAGTCGTGGAACTGGAGCAGCCAAGCTGTCAATTTGAGGGTGTGGATGGATGGAATTCTCCCGAAGAGTGGGTAAGAAGGTCTGGAATTGGATCCAGAATCCAAGGTTCCTCCAAGAGGTGGGTTTGTAGAAAAGGAAACCGAACCTGACTAGGTCTGTAGGGAGCAATGAGAATCATTTTGCTTCTCGATCATTTGGCTTTCTGTAACACCTTTGGAAAGGGGGGAAAGGCGTAGAGTAATCCCAAGGGCCAATCGTGAACCAATGCATCCCTGGGTGGCATCCCCTTTGGGGGAATTAGGGCAAAGTAGTTGCTGCATTTGGTATTCTTGGGAGTGGCAAAAAGGTTGCAGCAAGGCTGGCCCCATCTGCGGAAAATCATCTCTGCAATCTCTCTGTTCAGAGACCACTCGTGAGGTAACAGGAGAGTCCTGCTGAGTTTGTCCGCTATCACAATGGATTTCCCCAGAATGTGCATTGCAAGTAGAAAGCTTTGAGAAGCAATCGCCCATTGTCAAACTCAACTCCTCTCGACAGAGGCTAAGATTTGGTTCCTCCTCGTTTGTTTATATACCATACTACCCACATGTCTGTCTGAATTGCAATTGTTCCTAGAAGGAGGGAGAGTCCTGAAGTGCCTGCAATGCATAAAGTACTGCTCTCATCTCTAGGATGTTTCTATGCAGATGGTTCTCGTTGTCCTGCCGTAAACCTTGAACTGCCCTTCCCAGATAATGACCCCCCCACCCGATCTGGGAAGCATCTGTGGTTAACACTACCTTTGGTTGGGGAAACACAAAGGGGCAACCTAGATACACAGTTGGTCTGTCTGAAGCCACCAAGTTAAATCTCTCTTGCAAGACTCTGTGATGTATATCGGATGTGAAAGTGGGAGATCTTGCATTGTCCACTGTGCGAATAAATGCCAATGTAGGAGTCTCATGTGTAATCAGGCTAAGGGCACTAGCAGAATGGCAGCAGCCATGGTTCCCAGGGTCTGTAACACTTGTCTGGCCTGGACTTTCTTTGTCGAAATCAAAATTTTTACCTGTTGATGCAGGGAGAGGATTCGATCTGGGGTGAGTCTTGCCGTCATGTCTCTTGAGTTTAACTCTGCTCCTAAGAAGACAATATTTTGCAATGGTAACAATGCAGATTTTTCTTGATTTATAGTGATGCCCACAACTTGCTGCAAAAAAGAAGGGTTTCATCCCTGGCCTGAGATAGCAGATGCCTGGTGGGAGCGGTGAGGAGCCAGTCATCCAGATATGGAAACACTCTGGATCCCTGATGTCTCAGGTGAGCCGTGACCACTGTCATACATTTGGTGAACACTCTGGGGGCTGTAGTGAGGCCAAAGGGCAGGGCTCAAAATTGGTAGTGACTGGCTCCCAGCCGGAAGAGCAGATATCTTCTGGACCGCCTGTCCATTTTAATATGGTAGTACGCTTCCTTGAGGTCAATAGAGCACATCCACTTGTCTTTCCCTATGAAAGAGAGTATCAACTGCAGGGTTACCATCCAGAACTTTGTTTTCTTTACAGATTTGTTTAATCTGCTGAGATCTAGGATGGATCTCCAGTCCCCTGTCTTTTTTTGGCACTAAAAAACCTTGAAGTAAGTTCCGGATCCTATCTGGTCTTTGGGGACTTCTTGGATGACTCTTGTCTAGCAACGATTGAATCTCTAGAGTTGCCAAGTCCTTTTGCATGGGTGGAAGAAAAAAGAATGAAGTAACCTCTGGATATTATCTCTTGTACCCATTTGTCTTGGAACATTTGTTGCCAGGTGTTTGGGTACAATGATAGGTGACCCCCAACTGCCTCCAAAGAAGTAAAAGCGGGTCTCCTTTCAGGAATGCTGGTAGGGCCCATCAGAGAAGGTCTCCCTGTCGCCCTGATTCTGCGGACCTCCTCTGCCATGAGGGCGGTGTCTTCCGTTATAACTTCCCCCTCTGCCCCTGGGGGAAGAATCGTCATGTGCATCAGAGAAACCTTTTTGGGATTTGCGGAACCACATATTCTCACCCATTTCACCTTTGGGACAAGGTCTGGAAGGGGAAGAAAAATGGACTCCCACGGCAGATAAGGTTTTCCCGCCCTTCTCGCACCTGGTCAGCATCTCTTACCACAGGTCCAGATAAAAGGGGCATTGATAAATGAAGACTTGAAAGGGTCAGCAAAGTTACAAAGGTGCATCCAGGAATGTCCTGAGAGTGATTCCTGATGCCGCTGCTCTACTCACTCGGTCAGCTGCATAGGAGATTAGCCTAATGGAGGTGTTCGCAATAGAGGTAAGGCTGGCTAGCTGTGTGGCTTCCTTATCTCTGGATCCCACAGCTACAGCTCCTTGAAGGGTATCTCCTAGTTCTTTGATGAGATCCCTTTGAAGTCTAGTAAAATGGGATAAATAGCTCAGCAACCGCAAGGTGAAGGTCGCTGAAGAGAACATGCGCTTGCCATATCTATCCATAATCCTAGACTCTATTAAGAGGATGGATAGATGAAGAGGTTTCTGATGGTTCCTTCTTTGTGGCTGCCACCACCACCACGGCATCTACGGGGACTCCTTTTGTTAAATTCCTTTTCTTTAGGAGCCGTAATAAATCTGTTTGGTCTCCTCAGAACAGGCTCCACAGCATCCAGCGAAGTCCATGCTTTCCTGGAAATGACCTCTAATAACCTGTTGTAAGGAGGAGTCACCCAGGTGGTGGAAGGACGAGATCCGAAAGCCTCCAGGTATACTGAATCATCTTCGAAGGGTTGATGGGCTGCCAATCACCCCTCTGTTTCAGGATTTCCAGGATGCCTGCAAAGGAGACATCCTCAGAGGGGGATCTTGGGGACCCCTCGGATTTGTCCAAATCAGTATCTGAAGTGACTGACTCAGGGGAGTCAACATGCTTCCTCTTGCAAAGCCTCTTCCTGGGAACATCCTCTGAGGGATACTCAGTTGAAGCCCTGGAAGAGGGGGCACCACCCACGGTGGTCACCTGGGGCTCTGGATCTCTATGCTTAGGAGGGGATGGAGAAGAGATAGACACAGGCACCTGGTGGGGAATACGGAGTGGATCCAAGAGTGGTACCATCTGAGGGGACAGCATCTCCTCCGCTGCCTCGAAAGCACCCCCACCCCACTCCAGAGAAGATCTCCACACCGAGGATGCTGGAGATAAGCTCCGAGGAGGAGGCAGTTCCGAGGCAGAGGTAGGCGCCGAGCTCAACTGCATCGAAGCACCAAGAGGGAGAGTCAGATCGGAAGATATACCATGCTGACTCTCACCCCTGGAGCTGACCGGAGAGCATCGGCTCCCAGATGTCTCAGCACCGGATGGAGCTGAAGACACCAGAGCTGAAGTCGGAACCGAAGAAGCCGGCAAGGGTTCTCGGGGCTGACAGTTCCACTACAAATTGGATTCCTACCCCCCAACTCCGAAGACTCTAGGGTAATTGGAGGAGGAATCAAAGAAAGTGGATCGGAGAAAGGCAGCTCAGATGCCTTTGGGCCCGGAGGTGAAAGCAATTTAGCCAGGGGCCGGTGTGCATAGCAATCTCTTCACCACCTGCTCTTCATCATCATCTAAAAGACTCCTGGAGGAGTGGGTGGACAAAGAGGGAGATCGCCTAGACTCCAATATGGGAGATCTCAAGACTGGTGACACCACTGTCAGATCCAAAGTTGGGGTCCGAGGAGTAGAAACCTCAGTCGGCTCCTTTGACACTAATGGCGCTGAAGAGGTTGGTGATGCAGACTTGTCACAGCAGAGAGCCCTCAGTTCCGAAATCTTTTTGCGTGGTTCTGAATCTGGAGTGGAAGCTGGCCTCTTTCTAGATGACTTAGAGCCCTCATCCAAAGCTTGCTGAAAAGGAAGAAGACCTTTGGTGATTAACTTAGTTTTACACTCCTGCAGAACTCTACTTCTAAAACCATGACAAATAGTACAAGGGTCTCGCAGATGTATGGCACCAAGACAGTAAACACAATTAGTGTGCACATCTGTCAACATCTTTCCAGCACACATCACACATTTTTTGAACCCCAGAAGGCTTATGCTCCTTGTGTTCTTTAGAGGAGTCCTTAGAACTCTCCTTAGACATTACAGACAAAACCAGTAAACTACTAAGCTAATTTAAAACTTTTTTTTTTTTAAAGAGAATCCTCTAACTGAAAAAGGATACTATCGAAAGGGGAAAAAAGGGCAGAATCCTCCAACTTAAACAGGTTCTGAACTGGGAGAGTAAATGGCTCTGAACTTAAGGGGCCGAGAGAGGTCTCTAAACTAAAACAGCACTCTCTAAAAAGGGGCGGAAAGACTTAAAAGGGGTTCTAACGCAGACAACACGAACAGCTAGCAGTTAGGTGAAATAGGGAAGAAAAAATAGTACAACTAGTTAGAAAAAGACCAAATAATTGAAAAAGTTATACTTATAAGCCAACGACCCAACTGAAGAAACGTCCCAAAGCTTGCGTGGCAAACGAGATCTGGGGATGTAGCCAGGGGCATCATGGGATAGGGATTAGCCTCGAGCCACTGAAAGATCTCGAGCTTTAGTATTCAGCTGAGTCAGTGCTGTGGATTGGCTCTGAACCCAACCATCAAGAATTACGGCGAGATTGGACTACATAACATTAGTATTTCTACTAGTGGAATGTTCATTCTGAACATTTAGGAATGTTAGGTGATTTTCTGGAAACATGAAGTGGGTTCTGTAGCATGCTACAAATGAACAGCTGATCCTGCTTTGTGCAATTTGAAGCTCTACAAGCTCTGCTTCTCGGTTTCTAGGTATTTATCTCCATTTTCTTCTGTAACCGAACAATTTTTCGACTCAAGTACATAGGTATCTTTCATGAATCAGAAACAGGAATTTGTTTCTTACAATGCATGGCTTTTCAGTGATAATATAAAAGGCACAAAGGATCTGAACAGTACACGTTCCTTTTCACTAGCCCCCTCCCTTCACCACCACAAAGAAAAATACAAACAACCACATAAAACACAAACAACCATATAAAAATCAGTATTAACTAATGTGCGTTACAGAGGTCAGTTTTACATGGATTTGTTGCCTACAAATGAAAGCTCACTCCTTGTGTTTTTTTTGTGCACTAAAGTAATTCATATACTGCTCTAGAGATACACACAAAGACACCAAAGAAAAGCATCTATGGTACATTAAGTCTACAACACTGCAGTTTGCCCCAAAGCAGCTGAACTGTTATACTTTTGGTCCCATGTACTTGCACACCCTGCAATGTAAAGAGTGAAAAAAGCCAATGTAAATTTGACCAAGTATCATGCCATTTCCATTTTTCTGGTTAAAAAAAAAAAAAAAAAAAGTTATGTACCCACTATAATGTTCTATGTAAATTGTCCATCTTGCCTTCATTCTTTACTGATGGGTTCGGAACTGATCCTCGGTTCCAACTCGGCCACTTTCAAAAGCTCGAGGTCTCCTAACTAGCTTTTGGCTTACCTATCCCATGATGCTCTGTGGAATTCCCCAGATCTTGTTTGCTGGTATAATAAATATTGTATATAAAGAGCATCTTATCTATCACAAAAATCAAGAAGAGGGTCAGAGACTAATAGATGCCATAATCCCTTGATCCTCCAGGAGTCAAAGGCTGTGGACAGGAGGGTGGGATGTAAGAACAAAGGCGAAATGGACAACTCAAATGGAACGTTATGGTGAGTACATAACTTTATGTGATGATGTCCTATCTCGCCTTCATCCTTTACTGATGGGAACAGCATCCCTAGCACCATCTTTCTTGGGTGGCTCACGAAGAACATTCTTCAGAACCGTGGACCCAAAGGAGGCCCTGTCCGTGGAAGCCAAATCCACTTTGTAATCAGTGATAAAGGTATGAGGTGTTGACCATGTTGCTGCAGCACAGATTGCATCAATTGGCAGTTTCGCACAAAAGGTGGAAGAGGTAGAAACAGCCCTAGTGGAATGAGCTTTTATTTTGCCTGAAGTTGTTTGCATCATGTTCACCTACCATTCTGTAATCTGACAACCTTCTGGATATAGTACACTTTGCTACTGGAGCACCTTTTTTAAAGTCTGAAAATGATACAAACAGTTGATCAGTCTTTCTAAGTTCCTTTGTTCTATGCACATAGAAGCATAACTGTGTGTACATCCAGTAGGTGTAACATATATTCTGTCTTACTGCCATAACTGGGGTAGAAAACTGGTTTATGTTTGATCCAGAGCATACCTTTGGTAGAAAGGATGGGTTCGTACAGAGAGACTGTCCTTATGGAACAGTATATAGCGGGGTTTGATAGATAATGCTTGTTGTTCTGAAACATCTGGCCAAAGTGATCGCTACTAAGACAGCTGTTTTCCACGTTAACAACTCGATCACATGATGAAGCAGGCTTAAAGGGGAAAAGGATTATGCGAGATAAGACAAAAATTTAGATTCCATAGAGGTAGAGGTGATTTAACGGGTGGCTGTAATAGATTTGTACCTCTCAAGAAGGCTCTACAAAATCTGTGGGACATATTTGGACCTCTGTCTCCAACAAGGAAATTAGAGACTGCGGCTAGTTGAACTCTAATGGTAGCTGCAGTTGTCCCCTCCTGAAAAAACTTCACTAAAAATTCCAAACTGGAAGGTAAGGGTGCAGAAAAAGGGTCAAGATTATTTTCTGAAGCCCAGGAAGAAAATCTTTACCATTCGCTGAGACAGAATCTTCTCATAGAAGCTTTGTGAGAAGAAATCAAGATATCTTGTACTGAAGGTGAAAGGTCTGGTAGCCTGGCTATGGTTGGAATCGGAGTAGCCATGCTGTCAACCTGAGGGTTTGCAGAGATGGATAGAATGTACCTGAAGGGTGTGTCAGAAGATCCAGAACTGGGTCCAAAATCCAGGGCTCCTCCTAAAGATGAGGTCACAAGAAAGGGAACTAGACTTGACGAGGCCAGTATGGGGCAAGAAGTATTAAGGTACTTCCCAACGCACTGGCTTTCTGAAGAACTTTTGATATCAAGGGAAGGGGAGGAAAAGCGTATAGGAGACCAGACAGCCAATCGTGTACAAGTGTATCCCTTGCGACCCCACCCCACCCCAGAGGGGGGGATTAGGGTAAAGTAGCTGCTGCATTTGGCGTTCATGGACGTGGCAAAAAGGTCACAGCAAAGCTGGCCCCATTTCTGGAAAATCATTTCCGCTATGTCTTGCTTCAGGGAACCACTTGTGGGGCATCAGAATTGTCCTGCTGAGTTTGTCTGCTAGCACGTTTGATTTCTCCGGGATGTACGTTGTTCAGAAAATGCTGGGAAGAGGTTGCCCACTGCCATACTCTCAATGCCTCTCGACAAAGGGAGTAAGACCTGGTTCCTCCTTGTTTGTTTATACACCATACAATGGACACGTTTTCTGTCTGGATAGCAATCATTCCTATTGGAAGAGAGTCTTGGAATGCTTGCACCGCTCTCATCTCTAGGACACTGATGTGCAAGTGGGCCTCCTGATCCTGCCAAGTACCTTGGACTGTCTTTCCCTGATAATGCCCCCCCCCACCCTATCTGGGAAGCATCCGTGGTCATTGTGGCTAATGGCTGTGGAAGAAAAAAGAAGTTATGTACCTACCATAACGTTCCATGTTAGTTGTCTTCTTCTCGCCTTCTTTTTTGCTGGTTGGGGTTCGGAGCCGATCCTCTGCTCCGACTCTGCCAGTTTCAAAAACTCGAGAGCTGCTTACTGGCTCGAGGCCCCCCTATATCCCATGATGCCTGGCACTAGATACCCAGATCTTGTTTGCTGCTCCCAGATCCCTCCAGGGACGGTACTATGGAAGGGATTGGAGCAGACGACGGAACTGAAGGAGAAGGTATCGGAGCCGACGGTTCCACGACTCGAACCCCAACTAACTCCGGCTCCGAGCTCATAGGATGAGTCAGAGGAGGAATATCTACAGACATGGACAGAGCAGACACCTGATGAGGGGGGCTGAACAACATTTTGGCTAGGGCCTGCAATTTTAGCAATCTACTGACAACTCTTTCCAAGTCATGGTCCAAAAGTCTTGAGGACCGAGAAGAGTGGGATGAGCGATGACTACGCTCCGACTGGAGCAGAGGCGATTTCGGAGCCGAACGTATCGACTCCAGAGAAAGAGACCTGGACCTTTTTCGACTCTCAGACGGCTCCGAAGAACGTGATGGAGCCGACTGGGAAGGAGGAACATCGGTTCCAGCCGGAGCTGAGATAGATGGTATGGCTTCACCCAACGACTGCTCCGAACTGGGAGCCGAAGGTTTAGGTAGCCTGGAAGATTTCACGGGCTGAGCTTTCACCAGTGAATCTTGGGGCTTAAGCAAACCCCTCAGGATCAATTTGTTTTTGCCCTCCTGCAGGACTCTTGGACTGAAAGCATGGCAAATTGAGCAAGAGTCCTGCAGGTGCACTGCGCCCAGACAAACACAAGAAGTGTGACCATCTGTCAGAGACATCGTCTGACAGCATGAGTCACACTTCTTGAATCCAGACGGCTTAGGATCCTTGGACATCCTGAAGGAAAACCAAGGAACAAAGAAACACACACACAGAAAAGTTAAGGTAACTAACGACTAAAAATTACACACTACAGTTACCACAACCAAAAAACTACAAGCAGGTATATATCTGCACTACTACAAACAAAAAACTATAGTTAACTAACAGTGATAATAAAGGATTTTTTTTTTTTTTTTTTTTAAGGAAGGAGATAGAAAAGGTTATCCTCTAACAAACGGAAAACCTTTCTGAGGTAAGGAAAGGGAGAGAAGGGGGGAGGGGAAACTCTCTAATTAAAATGAGTTTCTGAGGAGAAGTAACAAGGATTAGGAATAGACTAGCTACAATACAACAGTTGCATCTAAACAACTAATTCTACACTACAACTAACAGTTTTATGACAAGAAAAATGATAATAATAAAGTTTTATACGACCTGAGCCAGTAGAACAATCTCGCAGCAGAAGCGGCAAACGAGATCAGAGTATCTAGCGCCAGGAATCATGGGATACAGGGGGGCCTCGAGCCAGTAAGCAGCTCTCGAGCTCTTGAAGATGGCCAAGTCAGAGCCGAGGATCGGCTCCGAACCCCAACCAGCAAGAATGAAGGCGAGACAGACTACTTAACATTAAGAAGTTATGTACCTAACATAATGTTCCATGTTAGTTGTCTTCATCTCACCTTCTTTCTTGCTGTTTGGGATCAGAGCCAATCCTCGGCTCTGACTATGCCATCTTCAATAGCTCGAGAGCTGTTTACTGGCTCGAGGCTACCCCTTATCCCATAATGCCTAGCGAACGCTACCCAGATCTCATTTGAAATAGCTAAACCAGACATAAGAGAAAAAACAGTTATCAAAAAACTGGTTGTTCCCAGCATTCTAATATCTAGAATAGTTTAGGAAGACCTGGCCAGAAGAATAACAATAAAAGAATACTCAGCCAGTGAAAAAAGGAACTCCTCTCAATCCACTAGGATGGGTGACGGAGGGAGGGACGCAAGAAAGAAGGCGAGATGAAGACAACCAACATGGAACGTTATGGTAGGTACATAACTTCTTAATGCTAAGTTGTCCATCTCGCCTTCAATTCTTGCTGTTTAGGACAGCGTCCCTAGCACCTAACAACCTGGGTGGCTCAGTGGAACAGACTCTTAAGAACAGTGGAACCAAAGTCAACTCTGCTCCAGGAGACCATATCCACCTTGTAATGAGAGATAAAGGTATGAGGGTTTGCCCATGTGGCAGCTGCACAGATGGAATCCATGGGCAACCTAGACTGAAAGGCTACGGAGGTAGCTAACGCCTAGTAGAATGACCTTTCAGTTTAATTGGTAACTCTTTGTTCCTTAACTGATAAATAAAAGTAATAGTATGGGACAACCAACTGGATAAGGTCACCTTGGAAACTGGGAGACCTTGTTTGTTTAAGGCATAAGAAAGGAATAATTGGTCTTTCTTATTTGTTTAGTTCTGTGCAGGTAAAAATGCAATTGTCTATGAACGTCCAATTGGTGAAGTTTGTACTCTGCCTTGTTGCTATGATTTGGGAAGAACACAGGGAGTTCTATAGATTGGTTTACATTATTTTCTGAGCAGACTTTAGGAAGAAACAAAGGATTAGTCCTCAGAGCAACTCTGTCCTTGTGAAACACCAGGTAGGGAGGACAAACACATAGTGCCTGGAGTTCTGAGACACACCTAGCTGAAGTGATAGCTACCAGAAAGAGTCTTCCAAGATAGAGACCTGATGGAGCAGGAAGCTGCTGGTTCAAAAGGGGGCAGAATTAAAGAAGTTAGGACTAAATTAAGGTCCCAAGGGGGAGGTGGATCTCTCCCTGGAGGTCTAAGAAGAGATGTTCCTCTCAAAAAAGCTTTAAAAGCTTATGAGACATAATGTTAGAATTTGACCAACCAATATGAAAATTAGAAATGGCCGCTAATTGTACCCTAATCGTAGCGGAAGCGGCCCTGCAGTGAAACAGTTGTGCCAGGAACTCCAGAATTTCGTGGAGTGGGGCTGAGAAGGGATCCACATTCCTAGACTCCGCCCTACAAGAAAATCATTTCCATTTGCTAGCATAAGCTTTTCTCGTTGTAGACTTGTGAGAGGAGACTATAATCTCACGTACTGCTGGGGAAATGCTGGGAAGCCTGGCTAAGGTTGGAAGTGGAGCAACCAAGCTGTGAGCTGGAGAGTTTGGAGGGATTGATGCAACCCGCCTGATTGATGAATAAGGAGATCTGGAATTGGGTCCAGAGTCCAGGGTTGATCGACAAGGTAATGGTGCAGGAACGGGAACCATATCTGTCGAGGCCAGTAGGGGGCAATGAGGATCATTTTGCAACCCAACGATTTTGCTTTCTGTATGAGTTTCGGTATCAGGGGAAATGGAGGGAAAGCATAAAGAAGTCCCTGATGCCAATCGTGGCCAAGAACGTCTCTGGGTATGTGACCTGGAAGCAGATGAAGGGCGAAGTAGTTGCTGCATTTGTTGTTAAAGGGGGTGGCAAAAAGATCACAGCAAGGCTGTCCCCGTTTGCGGAAAATTAGATCCACAACTTCCTGATTCAAAGACCACTTGTGAGGCATGAGGATAGCTCTGCTGAGCCGGTCTGCTATGACTTTGGATCTCCCAGGGATGTGTGTCGCAATCAGAAAACGTTGGGAGGAAATCGCCCAATGCCAAAGTGAGTGCTTCTTGACACAGGAGGTAGGATCTGGTTCCGCCCTGCTTGTTTATGTACCACACCACTGATATTTTGTCTGTTTGAATTGCAATGGCCCCGGAAGGAAGAGAGTCCTAAAGAGCTTGCAATGCTAGGAGCACAGCTCTCATTTCTAGGACATTTATATGCAGATGGTACTCGTGAGGTTGCCAAGTGTCTTGGACTGTCCTGCCCATATAATGCCCCCCCCATCCTATCAGGGAGGTGTCTGTCATCACTGTGGCTACTGGAGGGGGTTGTATGAAAGGTCTTCCCTGAGTAACTAATGAGGAGACCATCCACCAAGAAAGGCGTCTTTTGCATGCCTCCGTGATAAGGATCATGTGAGACATGGGTAGCTCTTGGAAGGACCACTGTGTGAAAAGCAGCCACTGAAGAATTCTCATGTGGAAGCACGCCAGTGACCATCTCAAACTTTGTTCTTTGTACAGACTTGTTTAGTCTGCTGAGATCCAGAATCGGTCTCCAGTTCCCTGTCTTTTTATGGTACCAAAAAGAACCTTGAGTAAGTTCCAGATCTGTGCTGGTCTGCGGGGACTTCCTGGATGGCTCTTTCTTCTAGCAGTTTTGAAATAAGAAGTTATGTACCTACCATAACGTTCCATGTTAGTTGTCTTCTCTCGCCTTCTTTCTTGCTGGATGGGTACGGAGCCAATCCTCGGCTCCGACTCGGCACTTTCTTAGCTTGAGAACTCTTTTTACCAGCTCGAGGCAACCCTATATCCCATGATGCAAGGCGGGACTACCTCAGATCTCGTTTGGTAGGTAAACTACCCTGCTAAAGAGTAACCTAGTAGAACTAGGAAAACAAAAATTCCTAACAAAGGATTCTTCTAATGAAGACTCAGGAGGGAACAACCTGAGAAGAGGAAACTTCTTCAAGATCTGTCCAGGCCAGGGGGAAGGAGGGAGGGCCTTAAGAAAGAAGGCGAGAAGACAACTAACATGGAGCGTTATGGTAGGTACATAACTTCTAAATGTTAAGTTGTCAATCTCGCCTTCATTCTTGCTGGATGGGACAGCGTCCTAGCACCTGTATCCCGGGTGGCTCAATGGAACAGACTCTTGAGAACTGTGGAACCAAAACTGGCCCTGTCTCTGGAGGCCAAATCTAACTTGTAATGAGAGACAAAGGTATGAGGAGTGGCCCAAGTAGCTGCTGCACAAATGGTATCAATGGGTAGTCTATCCTGAAAGGCTGCAGAAGTGGATAGACTCCTGGTTGAGTGGGCTTTGGTTTAGAAGGTAGTTGCTTGCCTCTAAGCGAATAAACATAAGAAATGGTGGAAGACAACCATCTGGATAAGGTCACTTTAGAAACTGGGAGACCTTTCCTGTTTTCTGCATAGGAGACAAATAATTGGTCCGATTTCCTGAATTGTTTAGTTCTATGCAAATAGTACCTGAGCTGACGATGGACATCCAAAAATGTAGCTTTTGTTCAGCTCTGTCAGAATAATTTGGGAAAAAGACTGGTAGATCGATGGATTGATTAATATTAGTTTGAGAAACAACTTTGGGGAGAAAGGACGGGCTCGTTCTTAAGGATACCCTGTCCTTGTGAAAAACCAAGTAAGGAAGCGATGCAGAGAGCTTGAATTTGAAACCCTTCTTGCTGAAGTGACAGCCAGTAAGAATATAGTTTTCCAGGTCAATAACTTCAAGGAACATGATGCAGACGGTTCGAAGGGTGGTAAAATCAAGGATGCTAACATTAAATTCAGATCCCATTGTGGAGGAGGATGTTTTATTGGCTTCAGAAGAAAAACTCCTCTCAGAAAGGCTTTGCATAGCCTATGTGACATAATGTTATGATCTTGTAATCCAACATGATATTTGGAAATAGCCGCCAGTTGAACTTTGACTGTTGATGAAGAGGATCCTGACTGGAAACTTCAGCCAGGAAATCTAAAACAGAATGCACAGGAGCAGTAAAGGGTCAATGTGCCTGGAGTTTGCCCAAATGGAAAACGTGGGCACTTGGTAGCATACAGAGTTCTGGTGGGGGACTTCAAAGAAGCTACTAAAATATCTCTGACAGGATCAGAGATCATAGGAAGCCTGGCTAGGGAAGGAAGTGGAGCAACCAAGCAGTGAGGTTGAGAGAATGAATGGCCCGGTGCTGCTGACCGACTGGTGGATCAAAAGATCCGGAACTGGGTCCAGATGCCAAGGCCGCACCAGGAGGTGACGATGCAGAGTCGGAACCAAATTTGTCGAGGCCAGTAAGGGGCAATGAGAATCAACTTGGCCCTCAAAACGGTGGCTTTCTGAATGACTTGTGGAATCAAGGGAAAGGGAGGAAAAGCATAAAGAAGTCCCCGGGGCCAATCCTGGGTTAGAGAGTCTCTCAGGGGTTGGCCTGGAAGGGGAAAGAGGGTGAAAAAGTCGGGGCACTTGTTTTGGGGAGTAGCAAAAAGATCGCAACAAGGTGTGCCCCACTTCAGAAAAATCTGGTCCACAATAGATTGATTGAGAGACCACTCGTGAGGCATGAGAATGGCTCTGCTCAGCCTGTCCGCCAAGAGGTTGGACCTGCCGGGGATGTGCGTTGCTATCAGAAACCGATGAGAGGAGATTGCCCATTGCCAAAGTCTGAGAGCTTCTCGACACAACGGATAGGACCTGGTCCCGCCCTGCTTGTTGATGTACCACACCACGGACATGTTTGTCCGTTTGTACTGCAATAGTCCTTGGGAAGAAAGTCGTTGAGGGCTTGCAACGTTAAAAGCACCGCTCTCATCTCCAGGACATTTATGTGCAGATGGTATTCTATGGGTTGCCACGTCCCGTGGACCATCCTGCCCTGATAATGCCCCCACCCGATCAGAGAGGCATCCGTAGTGACTGTGGCAACGGAGGGGAACAAATGGTCGGCCCTGGTGAAGGAGAGGGGAAGATATCCACCAGTTCAGATGAGCTCTGCATGATTGTGTGACTAAGATTTCGTGTTTCATCGGAAGACTGTGAAACGACCACTGAGGGAATAACATCCACTGCAGCAGACGATGCGCATGGAAGCGAGCCAGTGGTAGAAGAACAATGGCTGCAGCCATAAGACCTAGAACTTTCAGAATCAATCTGGCTTTGGCCTTGCTGCTCTGCAATAATATCCGAACAAATTTTTGGATGTCCAGAATTCTCTGATGTGTTAGTCTGGCTGACAACTTGATGGTGTTTAATTCTGCGCCTATAAAGGTGATAGATTGGCAAGGCCGCAGAGAAGATTTTTCGAAATTCACTGAAATTCCCAAACTTTTGCAAAGCTGCAGAGTGTAGTCTCTGGTCTGAAGAAGCTGATGCCTGGTGGTGGCGGAGAGGAGCCAGTCGTCCAAATAAGGAAACACCTGGAATCCTTGAAGTCTCAGGTGAGCTGCGACCACTGCCATGCATTTGGTAAACACTCTGGGGGCTGAAGTGAGGCCAAAGGGCAGGGCTCTGAATTGATAATGACTGGTCCCTAGCCGAAAGCAGAGAAACCTCCTGGAACGCCTGTGGATCTTTATGTGATAGTACGCGTCCTGAAGGTCCATCGAGCACATCCAGTTGTCCTTGCCCAGAAAGGGCAAAATGGACTGAAGCGTGACCATCCGGAATCTTGCCTTCTTGACAAATCTGTTCAGATTGCTTAGGTCTAGTATAGGTCTCCAATCTCCCGTCCTTTTGGGGACCAAAAAGAATCTGGAGTAGACGCCGGATCCTACTTGGTCTGCTGGAACAGTCTGGATGGCTCTTTTTTGTAGGAGCTTTGTAACCTCCTGTTCTGCCAAATCCCTTTGACCGGGTGAGATGTCTGGAAGGGATTGGTGAGTCTGGATACCTTCGAAGGGGATTTTGTAACCCTCGGATATTATCGACTGTACCCACATATCTTGTGAAAGGGAGCCAGGCTACTGGGTACAGCGATATCCTTCCCCGACTGCCTCCAAGGGTGGACAGTCGGGCAACACCTCAGGGATGCTGAAAGGGCTTCTCAGGAAGAGACTCCTGTTGCCCTGGTTCTGAGGACCCCCTCTGCCCCTAGGGCGTCTATTATTGTTACCCCTCTGCCTCTGGGGTAAACTGCCCACGTGTGTCGGCTGCTCCTTGGGCTTTGCGGAACCACATCTTTCCTCCCTTCTCACCCTTGGGGTAGGGTCTAGAAGGGGTGGAAAAATGGACTCCAACGGCAGAAAGTTTTGCCGTCCAGCTCACACCTGGTCAAGGTTTCCTTCACCTGAGGTCGAACAAAGCCGAACCGTCAAAGGGGTATTGGTGAAGGGCCTTAAAGGTCCATAAAATTACAAAGCCGCATCCAGGCTTGGCGTCTAAGAGCCACTCCTGTGCCTGCGGCCCTGCTCGCCCCATCGGCTGCATAGGATATGAGCCGCATGGAGGAGTTAGTTAAGGAATTCAGGATTGCTAGCTGTGAGGCAATCTTTTCTTGAGCCCCAGCAGCGGAAGGATCCTGGACCACTTCACCTAGTTCCTTGAGAATATCTCTTTGAAGCCTGGTGAAGTGACAAAGGTAGTTCAGCGAACGCATAGCAAAGGTCGCTGAAGAAAACATCCGCTTTCCATACCTGTCCATGGTCCTGGAATCTTTGTTAGGAGGATGGACAGGTACTGAAGGATTCACAAGTTCCTTCTTGGTGGCCGCCGCCACCTCCATAGCATCCACAGAGACGCCCTTGGAAAGAAACTGCTCGTCTGCAGGGGCCGTGATAAACTTGGATGGTCTCCTGGGAACCGGTTCCACAGAATCTGGAGCTGCCCACGCCTTCCGAGCCACTACCTGCATAAGTGGGTAGAAGGCGGAGACACCCAGGAGGTGGAGGGTCGGGATCCAAAAGCCTCCAGGTATACCGACTCATCCTCGGAGGGGTCAATGGAGGGCCAATTCCCCCTCTGTTTGAGGAGCTCAAGGATGTCTGAAAAAGAGACATCCTCAGAGGGGGACCGAGGGGAACCCTCCGACTCATCTAAGTCAGTATCAGATGTAGTAGACTCAGGGGAGTCTGTGCGTTTCCTCTTACACGTCCTCTTCCGAGGAGGTTCCCCTGCAGGATCAGGAGAAACCTCGGAAGAGGAAGATATCAAAATGGGGAAACATGAGGCGATGGATCCCTGGGCCTGGGAGCAAGAGGCTGGCAAGAGGGGTCTACAGGCACCGAAGAGGGAGGAGCTAAAGGGATGGACCGTTGACCTGGCTCAGGTGCCAGGACACTCCTCATCATCTCAAAGGCTCCCTCCGGAGGCGGAATATTCCGTTCGAGGAAATAGGAATTCCCAGCTCCACCGAGAGGGAAGGCTCGAGGCTGATGTCGGTGCCGAGCTTACAAAGCGAAGCCTCGAGAGGGAGGCGGGTCGGACAAGGGTCCGATGCCACTAGCCCCCTCGGAGCCGACAAGGGAAACTCGACGACCGGATCCCTCCAAGGAAGGTCTCATGGAAGAGATCGGAGCCAAAGACGACGGAGCCGAAGAGGGATGTATCGGTTCCGGCGCCAACACGGTCGCTGTCCCGAGAAACTCCGGCACCGAACTCTGGAGGGGAGTCTGAGGAGGAAGTTCAAGGGGTAAAGCAATAGCCGAAGTCTGCTGAGACGGGCTATGGAGCATTTGGGCTAGTGCCTGCGACTTCAACAGCCTGCTTACCACCCTCTCTAAATCGTGGTCAGACAGCCTGGAAGATCTCGAAGACTGGCTCCGATGACTCCACTCCGACAAAAGAGGAGACCCCGGAGCCGAATGGATACTCTCCAACGAAGGGGACCGAGATCTCTTCTTGGACGAAGTCATCGGAGCCAACGTCCCTGAGTCCCAGATGAAGCCGAAGGCTTCTCGGCTCGATGCTAGATAATATCGGCTCCAGCCGGAGCCGACAAGGCAATAGATCGGGTGTCGGAACCGATCGAACCGACACTACTATACTAGAAGA
The DNA here is from genome assembly GCF_019279795.1 of Protopterus annectens. Taxonomy (NCBI): domain Eukaryota; kingdom Metazoa; phylum Chordata; order Ceratodontiformes; family Protopteridae; genus Protopterus; species Protopterus annectens. Next base: position 486,194,264 of record NC_056738.1, on the reverse strand, counting down.
AGAAAGATCGGCTCCAGCCGAGCTCGATCTCGAAGGAGTCTGAGCCACCGGAGAAGGCTTGGAAGCTGTAGCCTGAACCTTCGGAGGCTTAGAAGGTTTAGAAGACCCAGTTTTAGTGGGAGAACCTTCTGGCTTTAGTAAGCCACGGAGGATCAATTTATTCCTCCTTTCCTGCAGGACTCTCTGGCTAAAAGAGTGACACAAAGCACAGGAGTCCTGCAGGTGCAAAGGCCCAGGCAGTACACACAAGAAGTGTGACCGTCTGTCAGAGACATTTTCTGACAGCACGAGTCACACTTCTTGAAGCCTGAGACCTTGCCTTCCTTAGACATAGTCCAAAGAAATAAAACTCACACACACCCCCCAAACAATCACACAAATAATCCCAACAAACACAGACACACAGGAAGGGATTAAGAAAGGGGGCCTAGGCCTAACTGAAAAATTTTTTTAAACTTTAGCTTTTTATAAAAACAAAAAGCTTTTAACTATGTGGGGAAATAGGGTGGGCTGTAGAATACTACACACTATAAGGGAATAAGGGAGATATAAAACCCTGACTAAGCTTTTTGAAATTCAACTTACCTCAGCTGGCAAAAAGGAGACCTCTTTCGCTAAGCGGCAAACGAGATCTGGGGTAGTCCCGCCTTGCATCATGGGATATAGGGTTGCTTCGAGCTGGTAAAAGGAGTTCTCAAGCTAAGAAAGTGCCAAGTCGGAGCCGAGGATCGGCTCCGAACCCATCCAGCAAGAATGAAGGCGAGATTGACAACTTAACATCTTCTATTACTGCTTGCTCCTTCAGATTGGGTGGCACATCTGGAAGGATTTTGTTTGACTGTAAGGGGGGTTGATGGAAGGGAATTTTGTAACCTCTGGATATAATGGACTGTACCCATCTGTCTTTTGTTAAATTTAGCCAAGCTTTTGGGTACAGTGAAAGTCTTCCCCCGACTGCCTCCAGAGGTGAGCAGCTGGGCAACCCTTCAGGGATGCTGGAAGGGCTCATCAGAGAAAGATTATGTTGCCCTGGTTCTGCGGACCACCTCTGCCACGACGGCGTCCATTATTATTGTTTCCCCCTCTGCCTCTGGAGGAAAAATCACTACGTGTGTCAGGCAAGGCTCCCAGAGATTTACGGAACCATATTTTCCCACTCTTCTGCCCCTTGGGGTAAGGTCTCGAGGGAGTGGAAAAATGGACTCCCACGGCAGAGAGACTCTTGCCTTCTTGCTCACACCTAGTCAATGTGTCTTTCACCTGTGGCCCAAAGAGAAAGGAGCCATCAAAAGGGATACTGGTGAAGGACGCTCGAAAGGGTTCCGCAAAGTGACACTGCTAAATCCATGCATGCCTCCTAAGGGCTACACCCATGCCCGCGGCTCTACTTGCTCCATCGGCTTCACAGAAAATGAGCCTCATGGAGGAGTTAACTATAGAATTAAGCGTCGCTACCTGGGAAGCTACTTTGGCTTGTGCTCCCTCAGCTGTAGGATCTTGAAGGGCATCTCCAAGCTCTTTAAGGAGATCCCTTTGAAGTAGAGTAAAATGACAGATAGTTCAGTGACCTCATGGATTAGGTCACTGAAGCAAACATTTGCTTTCTGTACCTGTCCATCATCCTAGACTCCTTGTTAGGGGGATGAACAGATGAAGAGGTCTCTTCTAGCTCTTTTTTGGTGGCTGCTGCTACCACCATGGCATCAACAGGCACACCTTTAGAAAGGAATTGCTTATCCTGGGGGGCTGGAATAAATTTACTAGGTCTCCTCGAAGTTGGTTCCACTGTGTCCGGAGCTGACCAAGCCTTACAAGCCACTACAGACATAAGTGGGTCAAAAGGTGGAGAAACCCAGGAGTTGGAAGGTCGGGAACCGAAAGCATCCAGGAATACAGACTCATCCTCGGTAGGGGCTAGGGCATTCCAGTTCCCCCTCTGCCTAAGCATTTTCAGGATGTCAGAGAAGGAAACATCTTCAGAGGGGGATCTCGGGGACCCTTCCGATTAATCTAAGTCTGTATCAGAAGTGACAGACTCAGGGGAGTCAATGTGCTTCCTCTTCAGAGGGTGCTCCTCTGAGTGATCAAGGGAGGCCTCAGAAGAAGAGGAAACACACAATGGGGTGTCCTGGAGCACTGGTTCCCCACGCTTGGGGTCTGGAGGAGGACCAGAGGTTGGCAGAGGCACTATGGGGGACGGAGCTGGTGGGGCTGGTAGTGGAGCTGACTCGGGGGACAGCACACTCCGCATGACCTCAAAGGCGTCCCTGTCTCAAGGCAGAGAAAGCTCCAGTTCCGAAGAAATAGGAATCTTTCTCCGCGCCGAGGGGGACGGCTCCGAGGCCAATGTTGGAGCAAAGCTCACCTGCGCCGATGCTCCGAGAGGGAGAACGGGGTCGGACAATGGTTCAATGCCACTCGCCCCCTTGGAGCAGATGAGGGAGCCTCGGCATCCAGATCCCTCGATGGAAGGTACCATTGAGGTAATCGGAGCAGACATCGGAACTGAAGGGGATATGGTTATCGGAGCCGACGGTTCCACTACTCGAACCCCAACGAACTCCGGCGCCAAACTCATTGGAGTTGGAGGAGGAACATCAAGTGAAGTGGACGGAGCTGATACCTGCTGAGGAGAGCAGGACAATAATTTAGCTAGTGCCTGCGACTTTAGCAACCTACTGACTACTCTCTCCAGATCGTGATCCGACAGCATACAGGATCGAGAGAAGTGAGAGGATCAGTGGCTACGCTCACTTTGAAGTAATGGAGACAGAGGAGCCGAATGCACTGACTCTAAGGAAGGGGACCTCAGCCTCTTGTGGCTCCGCGATGGCTCCGAAGAATCCAATGAAGCCGACGGGAAGTTTGTCTTGTCAGTGCCAGCCGATACAGACTTGGAAGGTAAATCCTGCACAGGAGTTGGCTCCGAGGGTGAAGCAGATGTCTTAGTGGATTTTGGGGATTTCACTGGCTGTGAACTCTTTGCCGGTGAATCCTGGGGTTTTAACAGACCCCCAAGAATCGGTTTGTTCTTACGCTCCTGTAGGACTCTTCGACTAAAAGCATGGCAAACAGAACAAAACTCCTGCAGGTAAACAGTGCCCAAACAGTAGACGCAACTAGGGCGCCCATCTGTCAAAGACATTTTCCGACAGCATGAGTCACACTTCTTGTATCCAGAAACCTTAGCTTCCTTAGACATGACTGTACCAAAAAAAGGGAAGACTAAGTAAATACATACAAAAAAACAGTACTACACTAGACAAAACACACCAGTACTATCTATAACTATGAAGGAAATCTAAGATATAATATAATTAAATATTATATATTTATTTATTTATTTATTTTTTACAATAAGGGAAAAAAGAAGTAGGAGAGCCTCTAAGTTAAATGGCTAACCTAGGGATGGGGGAGGGGTGGATAACTCTGACTTAAACAAGTTCTGTCAAAAAGGGTAGAGACACTATAGAAAAAATAACTACAATACATATAAATAGAAGTTATGTCCTTACCATAACGTTCCATGTGGAGTGTTCATCTCGCCTTTGTTCTTACACATGGGTTCGGAGCCGATCCTCGGCTCCGTGTCGGCCGCTTGCAAGCTCTGCATCGAGAAGAAGCTCGAGACAATCTAATACCCACAATCCCCCTCTGCCTTTACCTCAGATCTAGTTTGCAAGCAAACCAGTCTCTAGAGAGAGCACACTCATGCTTACCTCACATATGCACAGAACTAAGAGTCTATATATAAATATATATATAGACACATACACATATATATACATGTCAACTATGTACACAACATCTGCAAAGCAGAAGCAGAATGCCCCAGGCCAGGCACCAAAAATGAACGTTCTTCTTAAGGGCGGGAGGGTGGGAATGTAAGAACAAAGCGAGATGAACACTCCACATGGAACGTTATGGTAAGGACATAACTTCTATATGTGATAGTGTTCAATCTCGCCGTTTGTTCTTACACATGGGTAGCGTCCCTAGCTCCTTGTTCCTGAGGAACTCACGGAAGGACGTTCTTGAGCACAGTGGAACCAAAGGTTGCCCTGTCCCTAGAAGCCTTGTCTACCTTATAATGAGAAATGAATGTATGTGGCTTAGACCAAGTAGCAGCCGCACAAATAGCGTCTAGTGGTAGGCGGGCTGCATGAGCCAGAGATGTAGACACTGACCTTGTGGAATGTCCTTTGGGTTTGTGTAAAAGAGTTTGATTTGAAGAATCATAGACAGATTATACAATCCGTTAACCACTTAGAAAGAGTTCTTTTGGTAACCGCTAATCCTTTCCTGTTATCAGCAAAGGCCACAAAAAGTTGATCAGTTTTTCTGTGATCTTTTGTTCTATCTAAGTAAAACCTTAGTTGTCTGTGAACATCTAATTTGTGCAACATATACTCCATTTTGTTGGAGTGATTCTTGAAGAAGGTGGGTAATTCAATGGACTGATTAATATTGTTAATAGAACAAACTTTAGGGAGGAAGGATGAATTAGTTCAAGAGAAACTCTGTCAGAGTGAAAGATCAAATAAGGGTGCTTGATGGAGAGAGCTTGAAGTTCAGATACTCGCCTAGCGGATGTAATGGCTACCAAAAAGAGAGTCTTCCAGGACAAAAATTTTAATGGGCAAGAGGAGGCTGGTTCAAAGGGGGGCAACATTAATTTAGATAACAACAAGTTTAGACTCCAAGGTGACGTAGGAGATCTAACTGGTGGTCTAATATGAAAAACCCCTTTTAAAAAGGCTTTACAAAGTCTGTGGGCCATAACAGGAGCCCCACATTCTTCCACATGGAAATTTGAAATGGCAGCCAATTGAACCCTTACTGTGGCAGGAGAAGCACCCTGATGGAACAAGTCTGTTAAAAACTCTAATATTTTATTCAAAGGAGCTATAAAAGGATCCACTTGCTGTGTATTCGCCCAGAATACAAATCGCTTCCATTTACTAGAATATGTTTTAGTAGTGGAAGCTTTATGAGAAGCCACCAATATATTCTGAACTGCCGGCGAAAGAAGATCAGACCTGGCTAAGTTGGGAATTGGAGCAACCAAGCTGCTAGATGGAGGGACAAGAGTGTGGGATGGGGAGCCCCTGACGAGTGAGTCAATAGATCTGGCTCTGGGTCCAGAATCCAGGGTCCCCGAATGCAGTGTGTCTTCAGGAAGGGAAACCAAATTTGACGAGGCCAGAATGGGGCAATGAGGATTATTGTCCTGTGTAGGTTTCTGGCTTTCTGGAGAAACTTTGATATCAGGGGAAATGGGGGAAATGCGTACAGGAGTCCCGGGGGCCAATCGTGAATCAGTGCGTCCCTGGGGACTTCCCCTGGAGGGGGTAATAGGGCAAAGTAGCTCCTGCATTTGGCGTTCATTGGAGGCATAAACAGATCGCAGGAAGGCTGGCCCCACGTGAGAAAAATCCTTTCGCCACTGACTGTTTCAGGGACCACCGTGCGGTAACAGAATTGCTCTGCTCGGCCTGTCGGCTATGACGTTGGATGACCCCGGGATGTGCGGTGCTATTCCGGAGCGACCCGTGGACTCCGCCCATTGCCAGATTCTCATGGCCTCTCTGCATAGCTGATAGGACTTGGTTCCCCCTTGCTTGTTTATGTACCAGACTACCGACATGTTGTCCGTCTGAACTGCAATAGTTCCCAGAGGAAGAAGGGGAGCAAAGTGTTGCAACGCTAGAAACACTGCCCTCAACTCTAGAACATTGATGTGCAGATTGTACACCAAATTGGTCCATTCGCCTTGGACTGTCTGTCCCTGAAAGATGCCCCCCCACCCTATCAGGGAAGCGTCCGTGGTCACCGTAACTGTAGGCGTGGGTAGCACAAATGGTCTCCCCTTGGAAAGGTTGCACGTTTGAAGCCACCAGTTTAGGTGTGTTTTGCATGTGTTCATTATAAGAATCTCATGTGTTAGAGGTAGTTGTTGGAACGACCATTGTGCAAACAGTAGCCATTGTAGGACTCTCATGTGCAGCCTTCCCAAGGGTATTGCAATAAGAGAAGCTGACATGAGTCCCAAAACCTTCAGTACCAGTTTTGCTGGAGATTTCCTGGACAAGAGAAGAAGACGTATGTGAGTCTGAAGTGATAGTATCCTTTCTGGAGGAAGTCTTAGAATTAACTGACGTGTGTTTAATTCCACTCCTATGAACAAGATATTCTGTGATGGCTGAAGTAAGGATTTTCCGAAGTTTACGGAAATTCCTAGGTGAACACACAGTTGAAGAGTATAGTCTCTGGCCTGTAATAGTTGACGCTGGGTGGTGGCAGAAAGGAGCCAGTCGTCCAGATACGGAAACACCTGGAATCCTTGGTGTCTCAAGTGAGACGCTACCACTGCCATGCATTTGGTGAAGACCCTGGGGGCTGAGGTCAGACCAAAGGGCAGGGCTCGAAATTGAAAGTGACTGGCCCCAGCCGGAAGCGCAAATGATCTCTGGATGCCCTGGCCATTTAGATGTGGTAGTATGCATCCTCCAGATCTATTGAGCACATCCAGTCGTCCTTCTGTAAGAATGGAAGGATCGATTGAAGCGTGACCATTCGGAACTTTTCTTTCTTGACGAAGGTATTGAGGTCGCTTAGGTCCAGGATGGGCCTCCAAGTCCCCTGTTTTCTTTGGAACTAAAAAGAACCTTGAGTAAGTCCCGAATCCTTGCTGGTCCGCTGGGACTGGTTGGATGACTCTTTTTCTAGCAGCTTTGAAATTTCTATAGCTGCTGGCTCTCAGATGGGGCGGTACATCTGGGAGTCTTTTCTTTGGAATGGGATGGGATAGAAAGGGTATGTTGTAACCTCTGGTAACCACGCTTTTACCCACTTGTCTGTAGTTATATTTTGCCAGGCCTGAGGGTATAAAGCTAAGCGACCCCGACTGCCTCCAGAGCAGGACAGTCGGGCCTCCTCTCAGGAGTGCTGGAAAGGTTTACCAGGAGTGTATCCCTGTCACCTTGATGCTGCGGACCCCTCTGCCGCCAGGGCGGCGTCTTCCACCTCTGCCCCTCCTCTGCCTCTAGAAGGGCATCACCCTGTGTGCCTGGGAAAGATCCTTGGGGTTTTCGAAACCACATTTTTCCACCACGTTGCCCTTTGGGGTACGGTCTGGTTGGGGTGGAAAAACGGACTCCGACAGCAGACAGAGTCTTTCACTCCTGTTCACACCGGGTAAGGGTCTCCTTTACTTTGGGGCCAAAGAGAGTGGCACCGTCAAATGGGGCGTTAGTAAAGGAAGACTTGAAGGCTTCCAAATGAACATAAGCGCATCCAGGATTGTCTGCGAAGAGCAATCGCTGAAGCTGCTGCCCTACTCGAACCTTCGCCGCGTAAGAAATCAGCCTCATGGACGAGTTCACAATGGATGTAAGGGTATTAAGTTGCGCTGTCACTTTCTCTGAGACAGCAGCATCTGTAGTACCCTGGAGGGTATCTCCCAACTCTTTGACTAGATCCTCTGTAGTCGTGTAAAATGGGTCAAATAGTTCAGGGATCGCATGGAAAAAGCCGCTGAACTAAAAATGCGCTTCCATACCTGTCCATAGTCCTAGAATCTTTATTAGGGGATGGACAGATGAGGAAGATTCCAACATCTCCTTTTCGTGGCGCTGCCACCACCATAGCGTCCACTGGAACTCCTTTTGTTAAGTAGGTCTTGTCCTGAGGTGCAGTGATATATTTATTGGGTTTCCTTGGGACTGGTTCCACTGTGTCAGGAGCCTCCCGCCCTTGAGCAATAAGTTCCATTAATTCGTCGAAGGGTGGAGTGACCCAGGAGGAAGAATGGCGAGCACCGAATGCCTTCAGCAAAACTGACTCATCCTCAGAAGGGGGAAGGGACTGCCAGTCACCTCTCTGTTTCAGGATCTCCAATATGTCCGAAAAAGAGACATCTTCTGAAGGTGACTTAGGGGACCCTTCTGACTCATCTAAGTCAGTATCGGATGTCAAGGATTCTTGTGGAGAATCCAAGTGTCTCCTCTTACACAATCTTTTCCTAGGGACTTCTTCGTGGGGAGCATCCGAAGAAGCCTCCAAGGAAGAGGGGCACCCTCCAGGGGTGGCTGAGACACTGGTGCTCGACGCTTGGATGTGGCCGTGGGTGCAGAGGAGGATAACGGCCCTTTATGGGGAGGAGAGGTTGCTTCCACTGATGTGGTTGTCTGGGTAGACAACACCTTCCTCATTAGGTCGAGCCCCGGGTCCCGAATCGAAGAATCTCCGGTTCGAAGAAATGGGAAGAATCCCGAAACAGGCACGAAGGCATCGACCCGAGGACGGAGCCGAATCGATCCGCCGAGGCCCGAGGGAAGAGTCGGAACCGAACGTCGGTTCGACTCGGCCCCGGAACCAAGGACAGATCGTCGGCTCCGAGACTCCGGTATCAGGTCCGGAGTCGAGGTGAGAGGAACAGACCGAGAAAAGGACGGTTCTGGACCCGAGGGCTCCACAATCAGAAGATCAACCTCTTCCGGCTCCAAAGACTGGACAGGTCTCGGAGGAGGAATGGATGGAGACACTGGGAGGCCTTCAAGTTTCGACACCAACTGGGTGGAAACTGAAATAAGTTTGGACAGGGCCGAATGCTCCAATAACTTCTGCATCACACGATCCACATCGACATCGGAGAGTTTGGAAGAAGAACGGGTCGAAGGAACCGAAGACGGAGCCAACCTCAATAAAGTCGAAGGAGGGAGCTCCATCACCGGTTCCAAGACTCGAGGCTCAGGAACCGACACCAGTTGAACACTCGGCCCCGAAGTCTGTGGAACCGGTGATCTAACTTTACTCGAAGAGCTCGGAGCCAATGACTTGGGCTCAGACGTCTTTGATTCCTTCGAGGATTTCGATGCCTGGTCAGAAGCATCCAGAGCCTCCTGAAAAGAAGGTTTTAATAATCCTCTGTCCATGAGTTTCCTGCGCCTATCTGTCATGACCCTCCCACTAAAAGAGTGACAGATTGAACAGTCCTCTTGTAAGTGGAGAGGGCCAAGGCAGTAGACGCAGGAACTATGGTTGTCAGTCACTCACATTTTTTGGCCACACTGACAACGCTTAAAACCTGATTTCACTTTATCAGACATTTTACAAGTAAGATAAGAGTCAAGTCCAGTATAATAGTCAAATCCGGTGAAAAAAAGTCAAATCCGATTTAAATGTCAAGTCCGGTGTCAAATTTAAGTAGGGTTGGTAGGCCCCGAAAACTCTAACCAATTAATAAACTTAACGGTACCGAGAATTCAACCTACTCAAACACACATACACTCAGTATATCAACTAATCCTTTCTGTTGTCTATGAGAACAAATTATCCAATAAAATATAACAAAAATAAGTTATATCTTAACTTAAGATGCTCGAGCTAGCTCCCAGCGATGCGAACGCAGCAGCGGCAAACTAGATCTGAGGTAAAGGCAGAGGGGGATTGTGGGTATTAGATTGTCTCGAGCTTCTTCTCGATGCAGAGCTTGCAAGCGGCCGACACGGAGCCGAGGATCGGCTCCGAACCCATGTGTAAGAACAAACGGCGAGATTGAACACTATCACATCTAATTCTAAATAGCAAAGATACTAGAAATTTTAAATTCTAAGGAAAGTTTACACAAAAAGTTAAATATACGAGCCTGAGACAGAAAAACGACACCCTCGCAGCTGAAGTGGCAAACGAGATCTGGGTAGCTATCGCTAGACATTATGGGATAAGGGGTAGTCTCGAGCTATTGAAGATGGCCGAGTCAGAGCCGAGGATTGGCTCTGATCCCAAACAGCATGAATGAAGGCGAGATAGACAACTTAACATCAAAGGATCGACCCAAGGTCACTTGGATTGGAGTGTAGCCACTACTGGAAGTCTCTCTTGCAAGATTCTGTCAATATGATCTGATGTGACATTGGTAGTTCCTGCATGGACCACTGAGTAAACAGCAGCCACTGTAAGATTCTCATGTGCAGCCGCACTAACGGAATTACGTTTATCGCTGTTGCCATGATGCCCAGTACTTTTAGAACTGTCCTTGCTGGAACCTTCCTTTTCAGGAGGACAGAGACCTGAAGCCGCAAGGTTTGAACTCTTTCTGGGGACAGCTTTACCATCATTTTTGTAGTATGTAGATTTGTGCCTATAAAAAAAAGACATGTTGAGATGGCAATAAGGCAGATTTTTTGTAGTTTATTGTGATCCCCGAATGGGAGCAAAGTGTCAGGGTGGTGTCTCACGCTACTGATAGTAGTTGCTTGGTGGTGGCAGTTAGAAGCCAGTCATCTAGATACGGAAGCACTTGGAATCCTAGATGCCTCTGGTGAGCCATAACTATTGCCATACATTTGGTGAACACTCTGGGGGCTGTAGTGAGACCAAAGAGCAAAGCGCAAAACTGGTAACTACTGGTTCCTAGCCAAAAGTGTAGATTACTCCTGGATGGTCTGTCCATCTTTATGTGGTAGTACGCATCCTGGAGGTCTATAGAGCACATCCAATTGTCTTTTCCCAAAAAGGGAAGTATCGACTACAGTGTTACCATCTAGAACTTTGTCTTTGTCACAGATTTGTTCAACCTGCTAAGATCCAGTATGGGTTTCCAGTCCCCTACTTTCTTTGGAACTAAAAAGGACCTTGAGTAAGTTCCGGATCCTATCTGGTCTACGGGGACCAGTTGGAGAACTCTTTTTCTAGCAACTTCTGTATTTCTCTGGTTGCTTGCTTGATACGTGGGGTTGGAAGGGAAAAGGGTATATAGTAGCCTCTGGATATGATGCCTTGTACCTATTTGTCTTTTATTATTTTTACCCAGGCGTTTGGGTACAAGGATAAGCGACCCCTCCCCTCGACTGCCTTCAGACATGGACAGATGGGTCTCCTTTCAGGAGTACTGGGAGGGCTTACCAAAGAAGGATTCTCTGTCCCCCTGGTTTTGCGGACCCCCTCTGCCACATGGTTGGTGTGTCTTCCATTATTGATTCCCCCTCTGCCCCTAGGGGAAGGCTCATCACGTGCGTCTGGGAAAACTCTCTGGGGTTTTCGGAAACTGCATTTTTCCTCCCGTTTGAACACTGGGATAAGGTCTAGAAGGTATGGAGAAACGGACTCCAACAGCTGATAGTTTTCCCTTCCTGTTCACACCTGGTTAGCGTGTCTTTGTGTCAAAACAAGAATGAGCCATCGAAAGGGGCGTTAACAAAAGAAGACTTAAAAGGTTCCGCAAAGTTACAAACGCGCATCCAGGAAGGTCTCCTAAGGGAAATGCTTAAACCTGCTGCCCTACTCACTCCGTCAGCTGCACAGGAAATGAGAGTCATAGACGAGTTTACTGGTGAATTTAAAGTGGAGAGCTGGGAGGACAATTTGTCTGATGCCCTCAAAGCTACTGAACCTTGTAGAGCATCTCCTAGCTCCTTCAGGCTCTCTCTGGAGTCTGACAAAATGTGTAAGATAATTCGGGGACCTGAGGGTAAAGGTCACTGAAGAAAAAATGTGCTTTCCATAACTGTCCATCATCCACGACTCTCTATTCGGGAGATGGACAGAAGATGCCTCTGACAATTCCTTCTTGGTGGCCACTGCCACCACCATACCATCTACTGGGACACCTTTTAAGAGGAAGGATTTATCTTCGGGGGATGTTATAGACTTATTTGGCCTCCTGGGAATGGGCTCCATGGAATCCAGAGACTCCCACGCCTTTCAACAAACCAATTCCATAAGTTCACTGAAAGGCGGAGATACCCAAGTGGTGGAAGGGTGAGACCCAAAAACCTTCAGGTATACAGACTCATCAGAAGGGTTGATGGGCTTCCAGCCATGTCTCTGCTTAAGAATCTCCAAGATGTCTGCAAAGGAGATATCCTCAGAAGGCAACTGTGGGGACCCTTCTGAATCATTGAGGTCTGTGTCGGGTGTGACTGACTAGGGAGTCCAAATGCTTCCTCTTGCATAGTCTCTTTGGAGGGACCTCATCAGAAGGGCATTCTGGAGAGGTTTCGGAAGAGATAGGTTCACTCAATGGGGCATCCTGAGGCTTAGTGTCTCCACGTCTGTGTGAAATTGGCTATGTGGAGACTGACACCATTGCCTTTGGAGCAGGACTGACTGGATCTGAGAGTGGGACTGCCCGTGGTGAGAGCACTCGTCACCTCGAAAGCCCTCCGCCCATGACCCGAGGAAGCTCCCAGTTCCAAAGAACCAGGAGATTTCCCCAGCACCAAGGGGGTTGGCTCCGAAGCTGATATAGGAGCAGAGTTCATCTGAGCCGAAGCCCAAAGAGGCAAGTTTGGATCCAACAACTGTCCTCCGCGAGCCAGACCAGAGTACATTGGCCCCTAGACTCCAAGCTCAGATGGCACCAAAAAAGTCGGAGCAGAGGTCGGAGCCATAGATCCTGAGGCAGGTCTCAGCTCAGATGGTTCCACTATGATCAGCTCCATGCATTCTGGCTCCGAAGCCCAAACGCAGGTCGGAGGAGGAGTTGATAGTGATGGGACAGGTCCACTCAGCTCCAAAACCCTCTGGGTCAGATCCGATAATTTGGCTAGCATCAGTATACTCAAAAGCCTCCACACCACACAATCCACATCATCTTCTGACAAACTCCTGGAGGATCAAGAGGAGGGGGCAGGAGATATTGATTTCTGAAAAATTGGTAACCTCAAAGTTGGAGGCACTGGTTTCAAAGCAGGGGACCCACTCCAACTGTGCAATACCAATGGCTCCAAAACAGATGGAGCAAAGGTAGATGGTTTCTTGGGTCCGAAAGCCTTTGGGTCCGATGACATTTTTGAAACTTTTTGTGAAGGTCCAGATTGGTCTGAAGAGGATGAAGATCTTTTTTGCTGACTTACTAGATCTAGAAAGAGGGGAAGAGCTTTTCTTTGATGTACTCTGACCTTCTCCTAAAGAATCTGAAAAAGAAGACTTTAGTAATCCTCTCAGTATAAGTTTATTTTTTTCTCTCAAGGAGAACCCTTGAACTGAAAGAGTGGCATATAGAGCACGACTCTTGTAATTGTACTGTTCCAAGGCACATTCTGAATGGTTATCTGTCAAAGACATTTTTTGAGAACATATGTAACATTTCTTGAACCCAAAATGTTTTGTCTCTTTCACTTGTTTAGACATAGTAAATACAGCAATGAACTAAGAAACACCAAACATATACTAATATACACACACATATATCAAAAATATACACAAATATATTTTATTTTATTTATTTATTTATTTTAAAGCACAGCACACAGGAAAACGGCGGAGCCCTGAACTTAAACAGTCTAAAAACCGCTCTCTAAGTTACACAAGCTGGTTAGAGAAAAAAAAGAAGGCCAAGTTATATATGCACGTATATATGTAAATTGAACAGCACAAAACCACACACTAAGAAAGATGCAAGAAAATATAAGGTTTGGCACTATAAGAAAAACAAACCTTACCAAGAAATTTTCAACTACAAAAAATACACTTGATGGCTCTAGAAGCATGGGCCAACTAAAATGGCTGAGTCACTCTAATTCAAACGAGCTGAACTCTATTAAACATACGCCTACAATACTAATCTATGAATAATCCTAATAATAGTAATAATAATAACTTAAAATGTAAATAAAAGAGAAGAATCTGGATAGAGTGGACTGCAGGCCTTAAAACAAAAATGACGGCCCCAGAAATCAACAGCAAGCAGTGGACACAGTCTAGACTGTGACTAACTTGGCTACTATTAAAGTAACAGTGAAGAAAAAAGGATCAAACATAGCCAGAGCCAGTTGAAGAAACGCCTGATCTGTTTAGCAGCAAATGAGATCTGGGAAATTCCATGGAGCATCATGGGATGGGGAGTAAGCCATGAGCTAGTTAGGAGGCCTCGATCTTTTGAAAGCGGCTGAGTCTGAACAGAGGTTCATAGGTTGGTACTAGGCTATCAGCCCTAGGGCCTATACAAGCCTAGCCATAACAATTCCCTGGCTATTTCTTCCCACATTATTTACTTTCCTGTACCCATGTCTAGCAGGGCGACTGACGTGATCCCTGGGGTGATCCCTGGGGTGAATTTCCTCTCTCCCATCCAATAGTCAAGGTTCCTCTTGAAGAGGTCCAAAGAGGCACTCTGCTTGACATGTATGGGCAATCTATTCCAGAGTCTGGGGAGTCTCTGGGTCAGGAACCTATCCCTCCAGCATGTTTTGTTTATTGTGATGACAAGGTTTAGATCCCTGGAGCGTGTAGCTCTGAGGGGTTGGGATTTCTTTAAGTGTAGCATGTCCAACAGCTCTGGGTTTGACATGGTCTTGTATGTTAAGCAGAGATCGCCTCTGAGTAGACGATATGCGACAGAGTATAGCTGGAGTTTAAGGCGGTCAGCGTAGGGCATCTGCTTTAGGCCTGTGATTCTTTTAGTGAGGTATTTCTGAGGCCTTTCCAGTTGTTGCAGATGTCTTGAGAGGTACATACCAAATGGGGTGTTGTATTCTATAATGGGTCTAATGAGGGATGAGTACAGTGGGACAATGACCTCCTTTAATCTGGATGAAAAGCCCTTCGTGATGTGGTGTGCCACATAGAAGGATTTCCTGACTGTTGTGGCGATGTGGTTATCGAAGGTGAGACCACTGTCCACCTGTGTCCCTAAGTCTCTTATCACACTTTCTGTGTTTAGTGTACTGCCACCTATATGGTAATTCATGGATACATGTTTTTCCCAAAGGGATAACAATACATTTCTTGGCATTGAGCTTGAGCCCATGGCTCTGGCACCAAGCATCTGTTTCTGTACTAACCTTTTTTAGAGTATTCATGTCATATTGGGATTCAATAATGGCTCCCAGTTTGCAGTCATCTGCAAACTTTGTTAGCCAGAGTCCCTTAGTGTTGGCCTGTACTTCAGAGAAGTAGATGCCAAACAAGAGGCCCCAGGACTGAACCCTGAGGTACTCCACTTGTCACTTGTCTGGAGCTGGATTTGGAGTCTGCTACTTTTACAGTGTGGGTTCTATCAGTAAGCCATTTAGCAACCCATTGGGTGACATAGGGATGAATGCCCAACTTAGTAAGTTTATCTATGATTCCAGAGTGGTGGATGGTGTCAAAGGCCTTGGCAAGGTCTAGATAGGCTGTGTGGACCACCTTACCCTTGTCCATGGCTCTGGAGACTGATTCAAAGAAGTCAATCAGGTTCAGGAGACAAGATCGGCCCTTCACAAACCCAAACTGGGTGGGGTCCAGTGTTTGAAGGTTGCCAATGTCTTTGTTTATAAGTTCCATGATAATACGCTCCATGGCCTTGCAGATAAGGCTTGTCAGTCTGATGGGACGGTAGTTTCCGGGATCCAAGGTGGATCCCCCTTGTGGATTGGGATAACTGTAGCTCTGCCACTCAGTGGGCACGAAACCTGAGGTGAGGCTATGATTAAACATGACACTTAGGTCAGGTGCCAGTTCATATTGTAGTTCATGTAGTACACAAGTCGGGATGTCATCTGATCCCATGGATACTGTATTCTTGGCTTTAGAGAGTGCGTTTTGTACCTGTGTGGCCGTTATTACTGGAATTTGGCAATCTTCGGGTATTGAGATGGGCCATTTAGGGGGTGAGAGGGGTGAAGTTGGCACTCAATGGATCTGACAGGATATTGGCGATATCCTTCGGATCAGTATATTTAATGCCATTCTGTTTTAGCTCAGAGCAGATCTGAGCATTGCCATTTAGATTCTTGACATAGTTATAGAATGCTTTGTGGTTGTCTTTGGAATCTTTGGCAATTTTATTTTCGTAACTAGCTTTGGAGGATTTTATGAGGCATCTCAATTTCTTACTGAGGCTAGTAAGGGAGTTTTTTGCATCCTGGGATTTTCCTCTTTCTGCAAAAGTTTCTTCCTTTTGTTGTAAAGTTTGTTTATGGCAGGGGACCACCAGATTGGCTTCCTTTTTTTGGATGAGAGCATTTTGGTTCTATTTGGGATGGCACGATTCATGCATGAGTGGATGTGCTCGTACAGTGCCTTAGTGTAGGATTCAGCAGTTGAACTTTCAGTTCCCATCTGCATGGGTGCCATGAAGTTTGTCACTTCTGACTTGAGTAGCATGAAGTTGGCTTTGGAGAAGTTTTTTATGGTGGTTTCTTTACTGGGGGTGGGGGTTTTAAACCCATCAGTAAAGAATGAGGGCAAGATAGGACAACATCACATCAATTGATTAACCAACCACTAAATCTAAGTCTAAACCGATTACATCAAGAGGAAATGTATTCACCAAAATTACTTTTCATTTTCACAAGGACTGCCTTCTTAACTCATTATAACCTAGTGATGACTTCAGATGTTTCTGCAGTTACATCCTACTAACACCGCTGTGTGTTAAATATTTCTTGTTCGTATTTGCATTAATACCATGCTAAAAACAAGCTACTGAAATATTACATCAAAGGTGACATGACGGATAACAACTGCACTGACATTTGACCACTGTCTAGTGTTATTTAAAAGATATTAATGGCTCCTACATAATTTATGTTATTAATGCTTACATTTTTCTAGACATTTCAACAAACATGTATGTAACAGATATAACTGTTTACCCTCATATGAAAACTCACAGATGGATGAACAAAATGCTGCTGACCGTATGTGTACAACTTAAGTGGTTACTCAGACTTTGTAGATCGTTTACAAAATATTACACAATGTGTATTTACGGTCTTTATTAGGACTTAAAAAATCTGATTTAAGACACTGAATCGAATGATCACTACCACTGCAAAAAATAGTGCCAAACAGTTTACAACTAATATTTCTTTAGTAACTATTATCGATCCAGATATATGAATGCAGTCACTGGGAGTTAACAGTACAAACCTCCAAAGCTCCACTCGAGTGAATGAGTTGAAAGGAACTCTGCAGGATAGCTCCAAAGCATCATACAATTAAGAAACTTTTCACGGCATTAACAGCTCTGCTGATCTCTTGTACAACTCTTCTTCCACTGTATATGCACCAAAGTAAACCTATCTTAACTAGAAAATTCCACTTACAGGATAAGAGAAACAGACTCCAGTTTGATATCAGGCAAAGTTATTTGTCTCACTCTAACACGATATAAAATATAGGCAAGTCCAAATAACACGAATTATGTAACACACATGATGAATACCAGACTTCTAGAAAGGACACAAAGCTTTTCTGGGGAGGGGGAGAGTACTCTTGCAAATAACTATATACTAAAACAAACAAATGCACAGGAAAAAAAATTAAGCTATAAAACCTTGTTGCAATGTGACCATTTCGTATAAGCCAATTCACCAGCTCCTTTCCTACAATACAATTAGGATGTGTTCGCAGCCAGTAGCGATGGTCCTGAAACTCCATGCCACTGTTGTGATGGCAGATCTTCTTCCACAGCTCTTTCAATTGGAAAGAATCCTAAAAAAACAATGGAAGAAGCTTACTCTGTCTTTGCTCCTTGCAGAGGAACATCCCAGGATGATAAGACTGCTTTACAGAAACAAGACATGAAACGCACCGTGTACATTGAAGCCTACAATTATCATACTTTACACTCTCCATATTATTTATTCATTGGCAATTTAAAATTCCCAAAACTTTCACTGCAGTATATAAAAAGGCAGACAGTACCAACATAGTCTTGACAGTCTATGAATAATATAGCTCTTTCTTTGACTGCAATAGTGTATGATGAAACAATCAATAAATAGATTTTATTTACTTGAATTTGTTTACTGAGGAATCAATTCTGACCAACTTCAATTTCTGCCCAGGGTAAATGAAACAACTACTATTAAAAACATTACAAAAGTACATTAATAAATTAAGTTAAAACAACAAAAATACAAAATAACTTTATGTATAACAAAGTATAATTGTGTAAGTTGCACTTATTCATAATAGTAGATGTTCAAATCATCAGTTCTGCAGTAGCCTTTTGGCTAAATGGGTGATTTCTTGCCCACAGTGAGAGAAGAGAGCCTGACAATCCTCAACTAAAAACAGTAAGAAACATACAGTAGAAACAAAAATAATTCTACTTAAATTCCCAACTACAACTATATACTAGAGTAGGGGGATGAAAGGTTGGCGCTGCTATTGCAGCAGTGAGGAATTTGAACATCTAATTTTATGGGCAAGTGCAACTTGCACAAGTATCCCATGCTCATCATTCCCACTGTTGCAGTAGCCTTTAGACTACAAGAGATGATCATTAAAACCTCTCCAACCTGGGAAGAGGAAGGATATGGATCCAGGAGCACTTGGAAAATGGCACTAGCACAGTTCACCACAGACCATGAAAAGAAGTCCAGTTTGTAACGCTATGTAGAAATACATATGGAGAACCATGTAAAGATTCTACAGTATGCCATCGAAGAAGAAGGCTCTAGCAGAATGTGCCTTGACACTGCCTGGAATGGATTTGCCATGGTGGGAACAAAAAGCAATAGCTGAGAACCACCACCTGGAAATTGTCTAATTAGACATAGGATCTCCCATTTTTGCACCATAGTCAGAAATACACAGCAGATAAGATTATTTTGAAGGATTTAGTTCTGTCAAGATAGTGCTGAGCTGTTTAAGAATGTCCACGGTATGGAGACTTTTCTCCATTGTTTTTAGGTTTTGGGTAGTAAACTGGAAAACTGATGGTGTGATTTAAAGTCAACTTTGAAAGCACACTGGCCATAAAAGAGGTGTTTGTTCTTAATGTAACCTTATCTCAGTGGAATATGAGGCAAGGTTCACCTGCCATGAGAGCTTGCGACTCAGATAGTCTTCATGCAGATGTCAGAGCAATGATAAGTACAGTTTTCCAAGTCAAGAATATTAAAGCAGCCTAATGAACAGGTTCAAAAGGTTACACAGTCCACTTTTCCAGCACGAAGTTGAGATTCTAAGGAGGAGCAACCTGTTTATGAGACAATCTCAGGTGTAAAAATCTTATCAGAAACGGTTTTACCACAAACAGAGAAGAAAGAAGAGGATCTGTGGGCAGACATGCTGAAATGGCTGCAAGAATTACCTTTACATAGGAATAACGGGCTAGAGGAAAGTAACTTACAAATAATTTGAGCACCAGTGATATAAAATCCCCAACAGGTACAAGGTTATTGGCTAGGCACAAACTAGAAAATCGCTTCACTTATCAATATGCAATTTTCAAGTAGCAGGTTTTCTTCCCTTCTTTACTAACTGCTACATATCCTAATGAAATAAGTGCTTAAAAGGTATTGGGTATTAGAACTACATCATCCAGCCAGCTGAAGTGGATTGAGAGTGGGGTGGATCAAACTCACCCTGTCTGGTGTGAACAGAAAGTCCATACAGAAACTGGTGATAATTGCTCTTGGCCAATTCCATAAGAAGAACAAAGCAGTGCTGCCTGGGCCAAAACGGAGTCATCCCAATGATTTTTTTTTGGAATCCTTCTCTATCTTCAGAATTACTCTGGATATCAGTGGAAATGGTGGAAAAGAATGAAGGAACATTATTCTCATCCTCAGAAATGAACATGCATCGTTTTCCAGGCTTGCTTGCAAGCAGCCCAGGTACAGAATTGACTTAGTGGTTTGCTTTGAAAGGAAGCGAGCCAATCTATTTCAGGAATGTCCTACAACTGGATCAGTTTCTGGAAGATACCCTTGTTCAATTTCCATTTGTGAGGGTCTGCCCTGGTTCTGCTCAGCTTGTCTGCAAATATACTTTGCAATAATGAAATGCAAGATGCTTGGAGGATTAAAAGATGCTGAAGAGACTACCCAGGCCATCACAGCCAACTGCATAAGAGGTATGACCTTGTACATCCCTGCTTGTTTACATACCACATGACCGTGGCAGTGTCTGTAATCGCCTGCTGAGGTCCTGGTGACCATAGGTTACTGATATATTTCAACACATGAGTTGCTGCAAATATCTTCTCTATACTGATGTGCCTTGGTCTATCTGAAAGACTCCACAGGTCTTGCACCTCTACCCTCATGGAAACTGCTTCCAAAGCAAAATCTGAAGCATCTGTGTTGAAAGACTGATACGAGGTCAGGGAAAAGGAAAGGAAACCTGGGTTCAGCTTAATTTACCTCCATCAATGCAGTTCAATTTCTAGAAAGCCTAAAACTGGAATTTGATGCTCCAGAGGATATGTATGTTGGGTCTATATTTTTTTTTTTTTTTTTTAGAAACCATTATAACTTTCTTATCTGCAACCTGGCTAGAAAAATCATAGAAGCCATAAATCCCAAGATCCTGAGAAATTCTCTTGCAGAAGTAAGACTGAATGGAGATGTTCCAGAAAGTTTCCATATAAAAATCTACCTTCCAAAGTTATCTAAAAGGCAGCCAAGTAACACAATTCTATGCAACGGAGTCAAGGAGGATTTTGTAATATTTATCTGGAAGCCCAAACTGGTCAGCAAAAACATAAAGACAATGACTCGTTACATCTGGATAAAGATTCTGCAAGGACAAGTTGTCTAAATAAAGAAATGTATAAATACCATTCACTCTGCAATGAACTGTATCAGAGGCTATATATTTTGAAAACACCCTTGGAGCTGTAGAAAATGCAAACGATAGAGAGAAACACAGAAACTTCCTTAAGTCTGTGGGTATGGGAATTTGATAAGCATCCTGCAAGTCTCCTGTTAACTCATGGAAGTACAGTGATGTAAGTAAACTTACTATAACAGTAGATGTTCGAATGATCACTGCTGCAGTAGCCTTCACTATATGGGCTATACCCTGTCAAGGCTTTAATAGCCATCCAGCTTCCAAAGCTTCAGGACACCTTCCACAAGCTCAAAATGTCAGGCAGCTTCAGCTGACTTGAGTAAATAACATGTTTGGGTGCCAGCCCCTTCAGACAGAGGGAGGCTGAGCCCTGAAAGGGCAATGCTAGAACAAAAAAAAAAAAAGTCCACACCCCGGCATAAAAACACACACAAAAACAAGGGATACAAAGTCTGGTTACTTCAGCAGTTATCATTTGACCATCTACTGTTGTAGTAAATTTACTTGTACAACTGTACTAAGTTTGTCATATTGATCACAGCTACAGTAGCTTTAGATATACATTTAGATCATTCTACCTTACTTGGAAAAAGAAAAGTCCAGGAAACCCTGGAGAACAGTCCTAGCAAAGACTGACCTGAACCTAGACAAGGAAACAAGCTTATACTCCTTTGTAAAAGTACGAACACAGGACAAAGTAGCAGCTTCTAGAATGCTTGTAGAATCCAACAGTTTCCAAAACTACACAGACGAAGCCAAGACCCTGGTAGAACAGGCCTTCGCCCTGCTTGGAATAGTTGTGTTATGGTGAGTACAACAAAAGGTAATTGCCTTAAACAACCATTTGGAAATAGTTTATTTTTATTTTATTTATTTATTTTACATTTGTTAACCGGGAGAGTCCGACTGGATACATGTCCATTTTCAGCGGAGGCCCGGGGAGAAAAGCTCCAGGTACATAACAGACATATGAACATTGTTAATGCAAAAAAGGAAGATAGTTGAGTTCTAAATACAATATAAAGATACATTACATCTTGGGAAAAAAATAACAGCAGCATATATATATAAAAAAAAAAAAACATAGGTCAGTTACAAAGGTGAGGCGCCTTGTTAAAAAGCGGTTAAGGATAGTGAGGTAAGAGAAGGGTAAATGATAGTGGTTAATCAGGTTTGGAACAGGGACATTGCCAGAGAGTATTGAGATGGGGTTTAAGCTTTTTTTTTTGAATTGTAGGAGTGAAGGTTCTGAGGTGAGCATGGTCGGTAGGGAGTTCCACATTTTACCTACAAAGTTTGAGAATAGAGAATCCCCAGCAGAATTATTGGCTTTGGTAGTTTGAGCTAAGATCTTATTGGAGGAGCGTAAAGATTGCAGGTTAATATAGGGGTGAATGATGTTTTCAGAGCTGGTGTTTTCTCTGGGTGATACAGTATCTGGTGAGCCGTTTTGAGTTGGTTGAAATGGAGTTGGCTGGAAAACTCTAACCACCCTAGTTGCTTCAAGTTAGTGCAGTGGTGTGTTCTAAAGGTGGAATTTGTGGCAAATCTAGCTATGTGATTGTAACAAGAAGCAAGTTTGTTAAGGGTTGTCTTGTTTAGGTTTGTAAAAAGGGGGGAGGCATAGAAAAGAGTTGATAGTAGGTGTGTGCTGGCAATTGTAATTTTAGCGTGAGGAGTGAGAAAGTGTTTTACTTTATAGAGAGAGCCAAGCTTTTTATTGACGGTTTTGATGGTTAGATTGAAATGGGTGTCAAATTTAAGGGAGTTATCAATGGTAACACCTAATAGCTTTGTGTGAGCTTCTGGTGATATAGTGATTCCATTGGAGGATGTAATAGAGAAGGTGGGGGGAAGAGTCTTGTTAGTGGGTGAGAAAGTAAGTAGTTTTGTTTTGTTGGTGTTGAGAACTAGTTGACGACTTGAGAACCATTTTTCTATTAGGTTGAAGGTGTCTTGGGTTGAAGCAGTGAGGTCTGCCAGGTTGGAGGCAGTGCTGAAGATAGTCGAATCATTTGCATATTGAATGCATGTGGCATGGGGGGTGATTGTGGGCAGGTCATTAACAAAGATGGTGAAGAGAAGAGGGCCAAGAATAGATCCTTGGGGAACTCCAAGTGTAACAGGTAGGCATGTGGATAATTTGTCCTGCCATAGAACAGCCTGTTGCCTATTGGACAGGTAGGATTGGAACCATTTCAGCGTGGAATTGCTGAGTGATAGTTTTTAATGTATGGAGGAGTTGAATGTGGTTCACCATATCAAAGGCCTTGGAGAGGTCTAAGAAAAGAGCAGATGATAGTTTATTATTGTTTCTGAAGTTATTGATGGTATTAGAAAAGGATAGTAGGGCTGATGTGGTACTGTGATTTGGCCTGAAGCCATGTTGGGAGTTGGCTAGAATTTTATTTTTGGTGAGGTGTTCCATCAGTTGTTTGTGGACACACTTTTCCATAATTTTGGCCAGGGGTGAGAGTATAGCTATAGGTCTGTAGTTAGTTAGCTCTAGTGAGCTACCACCTTTATGGAGAGGAATAATGTGGGACATTTGGAATATGTGGCAGTTTGTTTTGACATATGTTGTCTCCTTCTTACCTTCATAATTGATCCAAAGATTTGAAAAGCTTACTTCTATCAAGACAGTACCTGAATTATCTGCAGACATCCCAGGTATGGAATATCTTCTCGCCCTCATTTTTAGGTTCAGGAAAAAAAAAGGGTAATGGACAGATTGGCTTAAAATAAACTCTGACACCATTTTAAGAATGAAAGAATGATTAGTTCTCAAAAAAAAAGTCTCTTGGGGAAAATGAGATAGGGTTGACTCGCCATAAGAGCCAACAACTCAGATGCTCTCCATGCAGAGGTCAGACTAAATAGAAACAATGGAGAGATGAAAGTTCAGCAAGCAAAGGAGAGTAGCAGTGCTAAAATTTAATTCATCGTCAAGTCTTGATGAGTACCTTCACGAGGTGGACCCTGCTTTTTCACTAAGTCTCACCAAGGTGACACTGATCTATAGACTATTTTATAGCATATATCATGGACAGAAGTAGGTCAAAAACTAAAAAAGATAGCTGGGTGCACAAGACCCATGATAAAAAGGTGCCCAATCCTGGTAGGCACACTGGTGCCAGGACTGGAAAAAATAACAGTGTAGAATCCTAAAAATTTAGAAACATTCTTACAATGGGGCCAGACCAGGCTCAGGGGGAGTATGCCCCCCCCCCCGTTGTAGAAAGGAGCGTCTACAAAAATCACAAAACCTGACAGGCCAAAGAAGAGCCATACAGACGATAGAGTGGACTACTGAGGATAAGAAAGAAATTATATATTGTTACTATTATGCAAAAAGTCCAGAATTTTCAGACACAAGATATATATACACAATGATTATGAGAGAAATTAGAGGAAAGAAAAATACTTCTGCAAGAAAAACTGTCTGAAGCTTCAAATGAAAATTTGCATTCATTAATACAACATATTTGTGGAAAACTGTACATAGATCAAGAAACTTTGATCTGTTTGGAAAAAGAAGCATCTGAGGAAGTGCGAAAAAATAAACAAAACCTAGAGATATTTGAAAAGTATAAAAAGAAATATGGACATGGGAAAGAAAGATTTGATATGGTGCAATATTTATGCAAAGGAGAAAGCCAAATTAATCAATATAAAGAAGGCAGCCCCAAAGATATTGGAGGAGAAATACAGGCAAAGGTATCCAGATATGTAAAACTTTACAATAAAACAATAATATCACAAAGATGGAACGTAGAAAAGAAGATTAGTAAAGTAGAGGTTAAAAAAAAAACAGAAATTGAAGTTATGGAGTGCCTGCTAAGTGAAGGATTTGGTGCAGAAGGTCAAACACAGGTTACATCACAGTATGATGGAGCGAGTCCCTAAAGTAAGGAGAAAGAGGAAGACCAGGAGACATGTGAAGAAGAAATATGGACATGGGAAAGAAAAAAAAAGATTTAATATGATGTAATACTTATGCAAAGCAGAAAGCAAAACTAACCAATACAAAAAGAGCACCACCAAAGATATTTGAAGAGAAATACAGGCAAAGGAATCTGGACATGGAAAACTTTACAATACAAAAAATAATAATAAGAAAAGTAGAAAGGGAGATTAGTAATGGAAATAAAGTAAAGAAATAGAAACTGAGGTTATGGAACACCTGCAAAGTGTAAGATTCAGTATAGAAAATCAAATGCAAAACCTGCCTGGCTTGAACAATACAGTGTCCTTGGCCCCAGTGTTAAAAATGAGGGCAGCTAAATTATGAATGAAAAATTAAGCCCTATACATATTTGGTGGCATTGTTTACAATGTAATTAGGCATTCTTGTGAATATTTGTAGTTTTTAGTATTTTTTGCATTTAAGAAAGATATTTTATTAGCTCCAAACAATTATAAGTTTAAATGTGCATTCTTTTAGAACAAAATATTTCTTCTTAACACTAGAGGGTGCTATAATGTAATATAAGAAATGCATTGCTTAATGTTTATAATAAGTGTTTTTTATTCTGGTATTTTAAATCAAATCAAATAGGATCTAATGGCAATATAAGTTGATGAAGAATATTTAACTATTTATTTTATTAAAGTTTTTTAAGCTATCAAAATAGAAGCCTCTTTAGGAGAATAATGGATGAATGGCTAGGCTCCTTTAGTAAATGATAGTTAAGGTTTGTGTAGGAAGATTTTTAATGGTTATTAATTAAAGTTTATTGAAACAAATTGTTCAATTAACATTTGTATATAAAGTGAGTTGTATTGTTAATTGAGTATCTATTCACATCTGAGGAAGTGTTACAAACGAAAACGCAAGTGTGGAGACATAGCGTGAATGTGCCTGAAGTTCGTTTTTATGGTCTTTTGCTTTTATGGATTGACTTGTCGTGATTTCTGAAATTAAATCTGAGTTAAAAGGAAGGACTGAGCTTTATTTCCTCCACTGGTGCTTTTTTATTTGGTGAGTTTTTATTTTGTGCTAGCCTCCATTGGATTTTGTAGAAAGCAAAACTAACCAATACAAAAAGAGCACCACCAAAGATATTTGAAGAGAAATACAGGCAAAGGAATCTGGACATGGAAAACTTTACAATACAAAAAATAAGAAGAAGAAAAGTAGAAAGGGAGATTAGTAATGGAAATAAAGTAAAGAAATGGAAACTGAGGTTATGGAACACCTGCAAAGTGTAAGATTCAGTATAGAAAATCAAATGCAGAAAGCACCACAACAGGATAGAGCAATGGATATCCAAATTAAGGGAAACTAGTGAGCAATGGATATCCAAATTAAGGGAAACTAGTGGAACAGGAAGCAATTGGTCAGGTGCCATATCAAGATATTTTGGAGCCTTCCACAGGAAACCAGTATAAACATTCACTTGAAGCTAGACAAGGAAAGGAACAGGAAGTTGTGGAAACTCTGATGCACTCAATGTTGAGGAGTGATAAGCCAGTGAGTTCCCAAATGACAGAGCAGCAGATGGCACAGGATGAAACTGAAGAGAAGGTGCCACAGGAAGATGTTATAGAATTTTCTATAGAATGCCCACAGGAAATGGAAAACAAGGGGTGTGCCCTCAGTTTGGAAGAAAATAAGCTCAGAGAAGAGTTGCTTAATATAATGGACATACACAGATATATTAAGATCAATGAGAGAAATAGACTGCAGAACATCAATAAAACCCAAAAAGTCAAAAGTCTGATAAAACAAATTAATGCAGTAATTAGGATTGTCCATAGATATCCATGTGATATAACGGAAGTAAGCAGAATATATTACTATGCAGCTAAATTAATAACTGGCAAAGTTGCATCACTTGAACGCAGGGTAGCGAGGGAAAGGAAGGGGAAAAATAAAATACCATCATGGAATTATCGAATAGAGAAAACTATAAAGCAATTAAGAAAAGAAGTGTCACTGTTAGAAGAATACAGAAGAGGGAATAGATCAACAAAAAATACTAAGATAGACAGATGTGATAAAAGCAATGTGCCGTATTAGAACAGACCAGGCTCTATCGTGCACTATTGTAAATAATAGACTAAAATTTCAGCACAGGTGGAAAAACTTAGAAGACACACACAGATAAATACAATGGAAAAGTACAAAATAAGCAATTTATTGAGGACTCAAAAAAGTTTTATTGAGAATCAGGAAACAAGGTAAAAGGAATTGAAAGACTGCCAAAAGAAGAAATAGATATATTTTGGAGAAGTATCTATGAAGATCCTGTCGAACAGAAGATGTTAAATGGATACAAGTAAAAGAAAGAATAAGAAGTTTAAAGGTACAGGATATGAAATGGGATGAAATAACAGCCAGAGAGATTGAAATAAAGTTAAGAAAAGCTTCTAATTGGAAAACCACAGGCCCAGATGCAGTACCTAACTTCTGGTTAAAAGAATTAAAATCTTTGCATGAAGATTTAGCGTAAGTAAGAACTATTTATATGCGCATCCCGAACAGACACCAACCTGGCTAACAGGCAAAACAATGCTCCTACTTAAAGGACCACTACAGGCAAATGATGAAGAAAACATATATTTTTTATCTTGCCATGATTTACTACACCTCCCAAAGCTGCCTGCAGCAAAATAAGTACTCATTCCTAATTTTATTTTGTTTTTACACTTTTCTGCACTCATGGGGGCAGACATCGTGATTCTTTTGGAAAGCTAAATCTGTCCCATAATGCACAGACTGAGAAAAAATAGCCCTACCATTTGTTGTCAGACTAGACTTCCATTCACTTAGAATGAAACACCTGAAAAAAACTGCCAAGTTTGTGAGTCTGCAGCTCATGTGTCATTGACTGGTATGCGCTGAGTTTTACAAATGTTGTTCCTACTGATGCAGTAAACATTCTCTTAAAGAAACTTGCAAAAGTGTCAACAAATTACTGAGATTAAAAAAGACTTTTCACAAGGAGCAGTTTTGCAAGTTTCAATTCCTGGCCAGGTTACTCCTTCCATCTCCCCTCCTTCAGTGGTCTACAGTCTCACATTTCCAGCTTTACTAGATTCAACTATTTAGTCAGCTTTGCATGACAATAGACATAAAAAAAAATCACAGCCTGATGTGACACTAAATCTGTTCCCTTGTATGTCTCTGTGTCTCTTCACTTCTGAATAGCATTTCCCAGAAATAAAGAAAGAGAAAAAAAAAAAAAAAAGCAAACGCATCAGTCCAGAGTTTAGACCAGTCTATCCATTTAAAATGTGCACAGTAAAATATTCAACTTATAATGCATTTTGGCTACTGACATGGTTATCTTTACATAGTTATTCTCTTATAGTATAACCTGAACTTATGGTAATTAATGATAAATTTTACAGCAGTTCTCAGTTTCTTAACAATGACCTCCCAAGCCTCTGATGCGACCTAGTACTTGTTCTTACTACTGCTTTATCCAGTTTGTCTTAGTTGTATACCTGTAGCATGTCTCTCATCCTTTCAGCAACAGACTTCTGGAGAAAACTTACAAAGCAGATACTTGTATTGAAAGAGTAGCAGCAGCTGTAGCAGTGAAACTACACTCCAAAACAATGCACTCAAACATAGTACTGACAAACACAGGGGAATGTATATGTCTGAATCAAGCAGTGATGAAATTGCTAGGGACTTCACTGAGCACAATTTTAATCTTAATCTCTCCATTTCATAATCCATAACATTCGCACCATACTTACAAAGGCACACCTCCACCTTCCACAAACACAGCTACCCACAACCCACACAACATACCAGTAAAATTTAAGGCTTTTCCCACCTCTCTGCAAAACACTGCTGTAATGGCTTTGGTAAACAAATGAAAATGATTGATGGGTGTTGGTTCAAGACTCCCATCCATATCTCTCAACAGTACAGATTTTTGTAGAAAGTCCAGATTTTTTGTCTGTTTTTCATAAAATTGCAGTTTTCTGACAAATCATTGGCAAATCATTGAACACTGAAGTCAGAAAGTTGACAGGCATTTGATTTTCAGACTTCATATCCTTAAGAAAATTCACTCTAATGCAAAACCTGTTTATCAACTTTCTAAGTTTGTAAGTGCAATATTTATAAATTGTCCCATTTTTAGGCCTTTGTCCCCTATTATTTATGGCCTTGTCCAGATTTCTTGTTCTATAATGTTGAGAGTTATGCTGCCATCCCTTCTTACTGGAGCCAGTCCACTGCACTTGCACAACTGTTCCCCTCAGCAGGGCAGCAAGCAGGTATCAGTGCAGATTTGCTTTACAGTTCTTTTACACCACAAACACACACACACACACACACACACACACACACACACACACACACACACACACACACACGCACACACAGTAAGTCTTGTTGTCCATGTTATTTATTCTTTTCCTTGGTTTCATTTCTCTTACTTGTAATGTTACTTTTACTCATTTTTCTCCTGCTTCCCATATCTACCCTAATTATTACTTCTAACAAATACTTTCTCACTTTTTCTTCTCTTACCCTCCTCCTCTTTATCCACTATTTGAACTTTTCCACTCTGACATTTGCTTTATGGGTAAATAATGAACTGTCACTCTTATGTCAGCACATTTCAATGCTACATAATATTGTATTTAGTCTAATAATAGGTTCATAGGTAGGTACTAAGCTATCGGCCTAAGTAAGCCTAGCCAACAAGTTTCCCTGGCTTATGCCACCCAAGGAAGTAATTTTCCTGTGCCACTGTCTAGCAGAGCCACAGAAGTGATTCCTGGGGTATATTTTCCTATCTCCCATCCACTCAAAGATTTTTCTTGAAAAGTGCTAATGAGGAACTTTGCTTGACATAGATGGGTAGCTTGTTCCAGAGTATGGGAAGTCTCTGGGACAGGAATCTATCTCTCCAGCATGTCCTGTTTATTGTGGCAACAAGGTTTAGGTCCCTAGAGCATGTAGCTCAGAGGGATTGGGATTTCTTTAGGTGTAGCATGTCCAACAGCTCTGGGTTTGACATAGCTTTATATGTTAGGCAGAAATCACCTCGGAGTAGGCGATATGCTACAGAGTAAAGCTGGAATTTTTTTTAGATCGTTAGTGTAGGGCATCTGTTTGAGGACAGTAATCCTCTTTGTGAGGTACTTCTGCGGCATTTCCAACTGCTGCAAATGTCTTGTGAGGTACATTCCAAAAGGGGCGTTTTACTCTATAATGGGTCTAATGAGTGTCAAGTAAAGGGGAACAATGACCTCTTTTTCCTGGATGAGAACCCTTTTGTGATGTGATGAGATGTGTCATGTAGAAGGACTTCCTGACTACTATAGTGATGTGATTATCAAAGGAGAGACTACTGTCCACCTGGGTCCCAAGGTCTCATCACATATTCAGTGTTAAGTAGACTACCACCTATGTGGTAGCTCACGGGTACAGAGTTTTTACCAAAGGGGATGACAATGCACTTTTTGGCATCGAGCTTGAGGACATGGCTCTAACACCAGGCATCTGTCTCAGTGAGGCCCTTCTGTAGGATGTCCACATCATTTGGCGACTCTACTATGGCTCCTAGTTTGCAGTCATCTGCGAACTTAGTTAGCCAGAGGCCTTCTGTGTTTGCTTGTACTTCAGAGAAGTGGATACCAAACAGGAGAGGTCCCAGGACCGAACCCTGTAGTACTCCACTTGTCACTGGTTTGATGTCAGATTTGGAGTCTGCAACTTTTACAGTG
This sequence comes from Protopterus annectens, assembly GCF_019279795.1. Taxonomy (NCBI): domain Eukaryota; kingdom Metazoa; phylum Chordata; order Ceratodontiformes; family Protopteridae; genus Protopterus; species Protopterus annectens. The sequence goes on along the minus strand of NC_056738.1, from coordinate 486,164,048 downwards.
TGGGTTCTGTCAGTGTGTCAGTTGGCAACCCATCTTGTGACATAGGGATTTATACCTAGTTTAGTAAGTTTAGCTATAATTCCAGAATGGGGGATGGTGTAAAAAGCCTTGGCGAGGTCAAGATAGGCTGTGTGAACCACCTTAGCCTCATTGACTGCCTCAGAGAAGTCGATTAGGTTCAGGATGCATGATCTGCCTTTCACAAACCCGAACTGGGTGGGGTCCAGAGTTTGGAGGTTACCAATGTTTTTGTTTATGAGTTTCATGATGATACGTTCCATGGCCTTGCACACCAAACTCATCAGGCTAATAGGACGATAGTTCCCGGTATCACTGGTGGCTCCCCCTTTGTGGAGTGGGATAACTGTTACTGTGTGCCACTCAGTGGGCACAAAGCCTGATGTGAGGCTATGAATGAACATGGTGCTTAGGTGGGCAGCCAGTTCGTTCTGAAGTTCGTGTAAAATGCAGCCTGAGATGTTGTCCAGTCCCATGGATGCTGTGTTTTTGGCTTTAGAGAGTGCAGCTTTTACCTGTGTAGTTGTGATTACAGGGACTCTGCATTCTTCCTGTGTAGATATAGATATGGGCCCTTTAGGGTGTGAGAGGGTGGTAAAGTTAGCACTGAACCTGCCAGAATGTTGGCATTATCAGTTGTTTCTGTAATTTTCATGCCGTTGTGCTGTAACTCAGAGCAGATCTGAATGTTGCCATTGAGATTCTTGACATAGCTGTAGAATGCTTTGTGGCCGTCCTTAGAATCAGTGGCGATTTTATTTTCATAGCTAGCTTTGGAGGCTCTTATAAAGGATCTCAGTGTCTTGCTGAGGCTGACCAGGGAGCTCCACCACTCATGGGATTTTACTCTCTTTTGCAACAGTTCCTTCCTTTTGTTGTACAGATTGTTTATGGCAGGGGACCACCAGATTGGCTTCCTTATTTTGGAGGATAGCTTCTTGGTTCTGTTTGGGATAGCACGATCCATGCACTGATGTAAGTGCTTATAGAGTGCATTTGTGTAGGATTCAGCATTCGTAACTGTATTAGCCGTCTGCATGGGTGTAATGAAGTTCACCACTTCTCTTAAGAAGCATGAAGTTGGCTATGGAGAAATTTTTTACCATGGTTTCCTTAATGTGGGGTGGGGGCGGGATGTGGATATCTAGGGTGATTAGCTTATGGTCGGATCTGACCAACAAGGAGTTGACTTCGGGTGTGGAACGCCGGTCACTCATGTTGGTAATGACTAGGTCTAGGATATTGTTGCCCTTGGTGGGGGTGTGGATAAGTTGATCCAGGGCACTGGAATTTATGAATTCCAGAAAGCATTGAGTGAAGGAGTTGGTACATGAGTAGTTTTCCCAGTTAATGGTGGGGTAGTTGAAATCGCCCATTATTAGGGTGTTTGAACCCTAATATTTTCCAGTATATCAAGAAAAGAGGAGTGGGAATGCTGGGGCATGATGGGGGATATGTAGCAAGCTACAGTTTGGATTGCAGTTTTGCCCAGAGTTAGTTGCACTTGGATAACCTCAGATGCATTATGCTGAGCAACTAGCCTGGAGGTGTGGATATCCTTAATGAATATGGGCACACCTCCGCCTTTAATGTTTCGGTCCAGGTTACGTGGCCGAAAAGTGTGGTATGAGTTATAACCTGGTAGTGCAGGGGTGCTCTTTGGAACCTTGAACCAGGTCTCAGTCACTGCACAGGTATCGATGTTCTCCATTTTAAGGAGTGCCTTGAGTGAGTGCATTTTAAGATTTAGACTTCTAGCATTGAGTAGCATTACCCACAGTTTTTGCTTGCCTGTTCCTGTTACATTTGAAACTTGTCTAAAAAAGGCACTATAGGGGCGGCAAGAGCCTTAGCCAGTATCCAGAATCCCATGGGCGACAGGTGCAGGCCATCTCTGGCAAAGCATCATGGTCTGTTGTCAGCCATGTCGTCCCAGGCAGACATACTGGATCCCCTTAGAATGACACCAGAAGCTTAGCCAATTGTTGAAGTCAATCATTTTGTCCTTGTACTGCGGTATCATTCTGGGCGATGGCAGAATGCTACTCAGGGCTAGGGTCATACCTCCCTGGGCTACAAAATCGGAGAGCTCTTCCATGTCTCTTTTCATGTAGTCCAGGGAGGCATGTCTCAGGTCATTCACACCAACATGGACAATGACAGAGTCTTAGTTGTACTTGTTGTGGAGTGACCTGAGTGCATGGGTTATGTGGCAGATCCTGGCACCCGACAGGCAGCTGACAGTAACCTTTCTCCTTGTTTAGCCTGGTGAGTGGGACATCAGTGTGCCTGACTATAGATTCACCTATGATTAGTGTGTTGGGTACGTTGTTTTGCCCAATATATTGTATATGTTATAATACATATATATATATATATATATATATATATATATATATATATATATATATATATATATGGTTCTAGGTTATAACATCGACAGCTACTTTCACCGACAACATAAACATCGACACCACATAATCGACAAACCATAACCACGACACCTCACATACCCGACAAACAAGTAACCGACAGTCCACAAACACGAAACCCCATACACTGCACACACCACAATAACAACAATCAACTAACAAAACACATCCCCTATCCAAAAACCACACACAGAACACAAGCACACCAAAATCCTCACAAACCCACACTAAACCTCACACACACAACTATGTACAACCCTAACCCAAACTCTTACCCTAAGGACCGTCACTATCGCACACTCAGCTAATCCACGCCCTAACCCTAACTCACTTAACCCGTCCCTAACCCAAAAATAGTACTACCGCACACTTACCTAACCCGCGCCCTAACCCTAACTCACTTAACCCGTCCCTAACCCAAAAAATACCACTACCGCACACTTACCTAACCCGCGCCCTAACCCTAACTCACTTAACCCGCCCCTAACCCAAAACATAACACTACCGCACACTTACCTAACCCGTGCCCTAACCCTAACTCACTTAACCCACCCCTATCCCCACAGACTGTCACTATCCACACTTACCTTACTCGCACCCTAACGTCCGTCACCACCGCATACTCACACAGCCTTCTTTCCAAGTCACTATCCCTGGCGTCGGCGTTTTCATCCGTAGCGTCGGTCTTCTGAATGTCGATCATCTGGCACCCACTAATCCGTTGTCGGTGATGTCGGCTGTCGATCTTCTAACCTAGACCCATATATATATATATATATATATATATATATATATATATATCTTTATTTGCCTATAATATCTGAATAAGTGAGTGGAATTTTCATGACAGCAGAGGAAACATTTTACTCCCTTCTGTGTTTTTTTTCTTAAATTTTGGATTTTTCTTGGTATATTGATGTCCTGTGCAAGTAAAAACGTAGTTGTCTATGTACATCCAACTTGTGTAACTTGTATTCCCCTTTGTTCTGAAAGTTGGGAAAGAACACTGGTAAATTAATCGAGTGATTAATATTGGACTCTGGAGCCACCTTTGGTAAGAAGGAAGGGTTAGTCCTGAGAGACACTCTATCCCTATGAAAGATTAGATAGGGGGGTTTCATGCAAATGGCCTGAAGTTCCGAAACCCTCCTGGTTGAAGTAATAGCAACTATAAAGGCTGTTTTCCATAAGAACTTTAATGGAACTGAGGCGGCAGGATCAAAAGGTGGGCTTGTCAGTGCTTGTAAAACCAAAGTTAGGTCCCATGGTGGGACTGCAGTCTTAACTGGTGGTTTCAATAAAAAAATACCTTTCAAGAAGGTTTTGCATATCTTCGCAGAAGGGCTGCCAATTGTACTTTAACTGTAAATGCACTGGCTCCTTGATGAAAAATGTGTGACAGGGCGGTAAAGGGATCTAAGCCCTTGTCCTTGGCCCAGACAGAAAAACGCTTTGATTTACTACTGTAAATTTCCCTTGTTCTTAGCCCAGACAGAAAAACGCTTTGATTTACTACTGTAAATTTTCCTGGTAGCAGGCTTGTGAGCCTCTACCAGAATGGACTTTACTGGTGATGAGATGCCAGGAGTCCTTGCCATCAGTGGAACTGGATCAACCAAGCCGCGAGCTTGAGGTTTACCAGGTTCGGGGGTTGCAATCCCGCAGGATGCGAAATCAGATCCGGAATGGGATCTAAGATCCATGGAGGAACTACACTGTGAAACCGCAGAGAAGGGAACCAGATCTGGTGAGGCCAGAATGGGGCTATGAGGATAATTCTGCTCCCCAACCGACTTGCTTTCTGAATGAACTTCGTTATAAGAGGAAGGGGTGGATAAGCATAGATGAGACCGGGTGGCCAAGAATGAACCACAGCATGTTTGGGGCTCTCCCCTGGTGGGGGAAGTATCACGAAAAACTTGTGTACTTTGTGTTTGATGGAGAAGCGAAAAGATCGCAGCAAGGTAGACCCCATTTGAGGAAGATCTGTTTCGCAACTGATGGTTTCAGAGACCACTCGCATGGTGTGAGGATCACGCAACTCAGTTTGTCCGCCAGAATGTTGGACCGACCCGGAATGTGCGTTGCTACCAAAAAGCAGTTGGTGGATATCACCCACTCCCAAACTCTCATAGCCTCCTGACAAGGGGGGTAAGATCTGGTCCCTCCCTGTTTATGTACAAGACTACTGCCATGTTGTCTGTTTGAACTGCAATAGTCCCTAGAGGAAGAAGGTCATGGAGAGCTTGCAACACCAGAAGCACCGCCCTCATCTCTAGGACATTGATATGCAAAGCGGTCTCCAAGGGGGTCCACGTGCCTTGGATGGTTCTGCCCAAAGGATGCCCACTCCACCTGAGGCGAGAAGCATCCGTGGTCAACGTGGCTTGGGGCGGAGACATCACGAAGGGTCTCTCTTCCCGCAGCTCCCGTGAGCAAAGCCACCAGAGGAGGGAGTTCCTGCAAGCCCTGCTCAGGGGAATAGGGGTGTTCAACGGATGTAGCAATAGAGACCATTGGACTTGGAGGGTCCGTGGCAGAATCCTCATTCGTAGACGCCAGTGTAGGCAAAGACTGATTGCCGCCGCCATAAAGCCTAGTGCTCTCAGGACCAACTCTGCTGATGGAGCTGGGTTCTGAAGGAGGGCTATAACCTGACATGACAAGCTGTTCACCCTGTCTGAAGTTAGTAGGGCCTGAGAGAGGCGAGTGTCCAATTTGGCCCCTATAAATTCCAGAACCTGCACAGGATGAAGAAAGGGCTTTTGACGAAATGCCCAAACTCTGGGCAAGAGTTAGAGCATAATCCCTGGCAACACACAGTTGATGCCTGTTGGAGGCGGTGAAGAGCCAGTCGTCCAGGTATGGAAAGACCTGAATGCCCTGGAGTCTCAGGTGGGCTGCAACCACTGCCATGACCTTGGTGAACACCCTGGGAGCTGTGGTGAGGCCGAACGGAAGAACCCTGAATTGATAATGACTGGCTCCCAGCCGGAAGCGGAGAAACCTCCTGGATCGTCTGTCCATCAAAATGTGGTAGTACGCATCCTTGAGGTCTATGGAGCACATCCAGTCGCTCTCCCGAAGGAGGGGGAGAACTGAGTGAAGAGTGACCATCCAGAATTTCTCTTTGGGAATGAACGGTTTCAGGGAAGACAGATCTAGAATCAGTCTTAAGTCCCCCGCCTTTTTTAGCATTAAAAAGAACCTGGAGTAATTGCCCAATCCGAAATGGCCTGGGGGGAACGTGCTGGATGGCTCTTTTTTCCAGCAGCTTCGAAACCTCCGAAGCTGCCGCCTCCCTTTGATCGGGTGGGACATCGGGGAAGTGCTTCGTAGGAGGGGGAAGACTTAGAAAGGGAATGGTGTAACCTCTGGATATGATTCGAAGCACCCACCGATCCGTTGTAATGGACTCCCAATTTTGGAGGCGCTCCGACAGACGCCCCCCGACTGCCTCCAGAGAGGGACAGCCGGGTAAGCCCTCAGGGCTGTTGCGCGGGCCGGTCTGAGAACGGTTCTCTAGACCCAAAGTTACGCGGCCCCCCTCTGCCTCTGGGCCGGCGTCCAACTTGTCCTCCTCTGCCTCTGAAGGACAAGGGGTCCGAAGCTGGGCGGGACTGCTGAGACTTCTGGAACCACATCTTCTTTTGTCCCCTTTGATTCCTGGAAAAGGATCGCTGGGGATTAGAGAAGCGGACCCCGACGGCAGACAGCATCTTCCCGTCCTTTTCTCTTTGGACCAGCGTCTCGCGGACGGTCTTGCCGAAGAGCGAAGAACTGTCAAAGGGTGCGTTCGCGAAGGACGCCTTAAAGGTTTCTGCAAAATCACAAAGACAGAGCCAGGCATGATGCCACAAGACAACCCCTGCTCCGCTAGCTCTAGATGCTACCTCCGTAGCATGGGAGAGTAGCCGCATAGACGTGTTAAATATAGACTTTAGAGTGGCCATACGAGTCGTAAAAGTCATCTTATCCTCGACAGTCATGGACTCCGGTGGATATTCAGCGTATTCCTTTATTAGGTCTCGCTGGAGTCTGATGGTGTGCCATGTAGTTCAGCGCCCTTACAGAGAAGGTGGCTGAAGCAAACATCCGCTTCCCAATGCGGTCCAACATCCGAGATTCCTTATCTGGAGGGTGGACCGAGGAACTCTCCTGCGCAAGTTCCTACTTCATGGCAGCCGCCACCAACATGACATCCACAGGTGAACCCTTAGACCAGGCCTGCCTATCAAAGGGAGGGCTAAGAATTTTGTCTGGCCGTCTTGGAATTGGCTCCACGGTGTCGGGCTCCTTACACGCCCTGGTAGTAATTAAGTTTACCAGGGGGTCAGCTGGGGGGGGGGGCATCGAGGAGGTAGACGGGCCTGCCTCAAATGCCTCCAGAAACACGAACTCATCCGAGGAAGGTTTTTGGGCAGACCACCCCCCTCTAATTCGCAATATTTCCATGATGTCTCCAAAGGGGACATCCTCAGGGGGTGACCTTGGGGAACCTTCCCCTTCACCCAAATCCGTGCCTGTCGTGAGGGACTCAGGGGAGTCCAGGTGCCTCCTTTAACAGTTCTGTTTGCGAGGAACCTCCTCGGTGGGACTATCCGAGGAGGGCTCACCTACGGGGTCCTGCTCCTCTAAGAGAACTAACTGGAGGATTTCAGCAGGCTGTCCCAGTGGTCGGATGATGGAGGATAGACCCAAATGCATAGGGGGAAATGGAAGGATTAGGCGCCCGGACCGGGGATCTGGAAGACCTCGACAGAACCCTCTCCACTACCTCAAAAGCCAAAGGCGAGCTGCTTTCCCCGGGCTCCAAAAGCAGTCTCCTCGGCTCCGAAGCAGGGATCGGTGTCGGAGCCTAAGTGGTCAGATCAGAGAGGGAAGTGTGCTCTGACCTGAAGGGCGCCAAAGACACACCAACCCTATGGATCAGACGCTCGGCTCTTGGCCCCGAGAGCTAGGATCCAACACGCTTGAGGGTATAGTCGGCTTCGAAGCTACCGGAACTATCGGCGCCGACAAATCCCCGGCTCCGAAAGGGCCCGGATCCGATGACTCCGGAGCACCCCCATCTGCATTTGTGTCTGCAGAAATCGACGCATCATCCGATCCATGTCCGCATCGGTCAGGCTTCTTGTAGACCTAGAAGAGGTCGTCGAGGCAGGCCGGGAGGGCCATCTCGACGACCTTGAGGGAGACCTGTACTCCTCCTCTGGTGAGAAACAAGGCGAATGGAGCCAAGAGGGAGAGGATCCGGAGGCCCTCGTAGAAGGGCTAGTAACTTTAGATGGCGGGGCTGAGGGATGAGTCTCAGCCCACCTCTTATGACTTTTGTGTTTCTCTCTATCCTTTTCCTTATGCCTCTTCTCTCTTGAAGAGGCAGAAGAGTCCCCTGAACTCTGCGCAGCAGAGGGAGGTTGAGTCCCAGGCAGAGTCGGGACTAAAGGCATGGGGGCTCTAGTAGCAGCTTGTGCCTTAGAGCGAGAGGAAGAAGAAGTGCCCTGCGTTAACAAGCCCACCAGGATCAACTTGTTCTTCCTATCCCTGATGGCCCTGGGGTTAAACGCTGCACATATCTGGCAGCTAGTGGATAAGTGGGCCACCCCCAGACACAAAACGCACTGAGTGTGGCCATCAGCCAGGGAAAGCTTATGGCCACACAGTGCACTTAGAAAAGACTGCTTTGGGCCCCTCAGCCATCACACTAACACACCCACACACTAAGGGGAGGGGACAAAAAAAAATTATATAAGCTAAAATTACCACAAAAAAATAAAACTAAGGCTATCACTCGACGAAAAGGGGCTAAAACACTCACACACTAACAAAATTTAAACTTTTTTTCTAACTTTTTGACAAAGATTCACTGAAAAGATCTCACCCAAGCCTAAGGAGCGCTTCACTAGAAGCTTCTTTCAGCCGCGGCAAACTCGATCTGAGGAAAGGAAGCATGTAGCAGGGGATTATGGGTAAAGGGGAGGAGCCAGGAGCTCTGATCTTTTAGCTAGTAAAGCTTCCGGCTCGGATCTGAGGTCGGATCGATACCCACAGGTTGCAGAGCAAATGAAGTAACTACTTCAGATGATGACCGTTTTCAGCGGAAGCTGGGAGAGAAAAGCTCCGGATACATAGTAAACAATTATAAAAAAATAATAAAAGTAAATTATACAAACATAGCTATTTTGTACAAAGAGCATAGAAAATATAAAATGAGTAAAATCAGAGTTTTACAATTGATGCAGCCTACACAGTGGTTAGAACATTGAGAAACAATTAAACAAGATAATATACAACAAATATACAACTGCTTGAACATAAATTCAAAATTAAGTTTCCATAGACAACCAGGGTCATAAACTAGAAAGCATAACTATATTGATATGATTTATATTGCATTTATCTTGTTTTAATGATGGTATGTGTGTATTATTGTACGTGTCATATGTGCACAAATATTTGTATTAATCTATGTATTTACAGTATATTGATAAAGTACTGGGTCACATCAGAGGCTTGGGAGGTCATTGTTAAGAAACTGAGAACTGTTGTAAAGCTTGGCATTGAATACCATAAGTTCAGGTTATGCTATAAGAGAATAACTATGTAAAGATTATCATGTCAGCAGCCAGAACGCATTATAAATGGAATGTTTTACTGTGCACATTAAGAAACTGATAGATTGTCCCAAACTCTGGACTGATGTGTGTGCTTTTATTCCTGGGGAAATGCTATACAGAAGTGAAGAGACATATAAGGGAACAGTTTTAGTGGCACACCAGGCTGTGATTTTTTTATGTCTATTGTCATGCAAAGTTGACTAAATAGTTGAATCTAGTACTGCTGGAAATGTGAGACTGTAGCCCACTGAAGGAGGGGAGATGGAAGGAGTAACTTGGCCAGGAATTGAAACTTGCGAAACTGCTCCTTGTGAAAAGTCTTTTTTATCTCAGTAATTTGTTGACACTTTTGCAAGTTTCTTTCAGAGAATGTGTAGTACATCAATAGGAACAACATTTGTAAAACTCAGCACATACCAGTCAATGACACATGAGCTGCAGACTCTCAAACTTGGCATTTTTTTTCAGGTGGTCCATTCTAAGTGAATGGAAGTCTAGTCTGACAACAAATGGTAGGGCTATTTGTTCTCACAGTCTGTGCATTGAGACAGATTTAGCTTTCCAAAGGATTCACAATGTCTGCCCCCATGAGGGCAGACAAGAGTAAAAAAAAATAAATAAAATTAGGAAAGAGCCCTTATTTTGCTGCAGGCAGCTTTAGGAAGTGCAGTAAATCATGGCAAGATAAAAGATATAGTTTTTTTTCATTGTTTGCCCATAGTGGTCCTTTAAAAGTGAACCTGCAAGCTACCCTAAAAATTATAGACCAATAATTTGCCTTCTGACAACATATAAACTATACACGGGAATTGATGCTGACAATGTTTATATAGTCATATAGAAGAAAACTCAATTATGGCAGTAGAACAAAAGGGCAGTCAAAGAAAGGCATATGGAACAAGTATCATTTGTTGTTAAAGTCATATTGGAAAACTGCAAAAAGGGGAAGAATCTAAGTATGGCATGGATTGACTATAAAAAAACATTTCATATTACCACACATTCATGGATAAAAGAGTGCTTAAAAATGTACACTGATCGAGTACATTACAGTGACCATCAAGCAATGGCAGACCACTTTGCAATTAAGCCATGAAAAAGGACATATTATCCCAGGGATAAAAATTCAGAGAGGGATATTCCAGGGTGACTCTCTGTCAGCATTGCTATTCTGCCTTGCCATTACCGATTAAGTTGTTTACTGAACAGCTTAAGCCATGGCTGCAATTTGGCTCCTGGAAAACAACAAAGTGTAAAGACTTCTCATCTTCTCTTTGTCGATGATTTAAAACTGTACAGCTCATCAGATGAGGAACTGAAAACACAGCTGCAGGTTACCAAAACTTTTTCAGACGATATAAGAATAACATTTGGTCTTGATAAGTGTGCAAAAGCTTACCTTTAAAGCAAGAAAACTGCAGCACCAGGAACTATCAGTTTGGAACACAAATGTGATATAAAAGAACTTGAGCAAGAGGGAGTGTATAAATATGTGGGAATTTATGAAGGATCAACAATAAAACAAACAGATGTGAATTAAACTTAGTAAGGAATACTTTAAAATAATTAATTAATTCTGAAAACAGCGCTGACATCTAGGAACAAAATCCAAGCTATAAACCAGTTTGCTCTTCGTGTCCTAACTTACAGTTTTGAAGTGACTGACTGACCCCAAAATGTGTTAGATTAGATAGGAAAACAAGAATGATGCTTCATGCTCACTAAATGATTTATAAAAATAAGTGTATACCGAGATTATATATTCCCCGTTCTGAAGGAGGGATAGGCCTCCTTGAAATTTATTACATGTACAGATCTGCAATCATGGGACTCCACACATCTGCTGTCCTCACAAGACCTAAACGTAGTGAAAGTTATGAAACAGGAGGAGAATAAATCTAAAAGGACTTCCCTGCTTAGGCTAACAGAAGCATATCGGCATCAAGCAAGAATGGAAATCAAAGCATAAGCAGATAAAAATCAGGCAGCAACTGAATTCGCCAAAAAACAAAAGAAAGAGTATAAGGTGAAGGACCAGATGAGAAGGCATGAAATGTGGAAAAAGCATAAATATAGTTGTAAGTATAGAAAACCTCTTGAAGAACCTCATGTTGATCAGGAACAAACGCAGGAATGGTTAAGGAGAGGCAAATTTAAACCAAGAGATGAAAGGTTAATATTGGAGGCCCAAGATAGTGAGCTATGTACATGCTTGTTAAACTCCATTGAACATGTGGGAGAAACAGACAAATGTAGGTTTTGTAGAAACAGTTGCACACCTCGTTGTTGGTTGTGACACACTAATGTCAGAAGGACTGTATACTGAAAGACAATGTGGCGAGACTGTTGCACTGGGGATTGTGCAAACACTATGGTACTGAAGTGGCTGAAAAACAGTGGAAATATGAGCCACAAAGCATCACACAAAATGAAGAAGTCTACATCACATGGGCTCACCCATTACCAACAGTTCAAAAGATAGATGCTAGAAAACCAGATATAGTGGTCCAGGAAAAGAAGACAAAAGTAGAATTGATCATTGAAATCATTACACCCAGTGACTACAGTATCCTGCGTACAGAGAGACACAAAGTCATAAAATATCAGGATCTGCAAGCAGAAACGAGAGCAATGTGGAGGAAAGATACCCAGACAGTTCCAATAGTAGTAGGAGCAATGGGTCTTGTAAAAAGTGTGTACAATCCTATTTAAATATGCTACCAATACATGTAACTCCATATGAACTGCAGGAGTCATTCCTGGGCACACTGTGGGTGCTGCGAAGAGCACTTTTGGTTGACGTCACAGAGTAAAGCAATACTAATTTCATGAACTTTAACCGTACTTTGACTTAGGAATGGGGTCCATTCCCATCAAAGTATTATAAACTCAAAAGATTTAGAGAAATTAAAAATAAAACTGCTTTCTATGTTAAGAGCCTCAAGTCAGCCAAGATAGTGGATTCAAATGGAGCAAGTCTTGTCTATGAAAATTTGAGGAGTAGACACATGCTTAGTTTTCAGTTTCGTTTTGACACGAAAATTTGAGTCAGCTGTGTTACTGATGGCAAGTGGTGTGAGGTACGACAAATGGCCACAGCAGAGTCACCCACCTGTAGCTGAGGCAAACTGCTGGCCGGGTTCTTTACATAACATTTTCTATTTGTGGCTGGAAGAAAGACCAACCATGGGACTGATGGTCTCTTTCCCAGGAAACAGAAGCAGTAAACGCAGTAAAAACTACAAGTCTTTTAAAGTTACTTTTTTCACAGAAAAATATAGTATAAAAAAAAAAAAAAAAATCCCTTTAGAACAACCCCCCCCCCGCAAAAAGTAAAATAAAACATTTCTCCACAGAAAAGTACAGTTTTGTACCTACCATAAATGTAGATGTTAGAGGATCCACATTGCTGCAGTCATAACCTGTGGGTAGTCCAGTTAGGCTGGCATCTGTCACATATCCTCAGTCTTTCTTGCAGAAGGCCTTAAAAGAAAAGGCCAGAGCCACATAATAATTATCCCCAAGGAACAATAATAACAAACAACAAAGGGGAAAGGAGGGAGGAAAATAGGACTGCAGCAATGTGGATCCTCGAACATCTACATTTATGGTAGGTACAAAACTGTACTATGTTTGCTGCAGTCATAACCTGTGGGTAGAATCCCAAAGCAAAGGAAAGGGAGGCTGGCAAACTAAAGGCATTAGGGGCTGCTAACATGCCCTGTAAGACTGCAGTGGCAAACCCAGCCCTGGACTTGGAGAAAGAGGGAGATGATAATGCTTAGTAAAAGTATGAACTGAACTCCAAGTAGCTGCTTCCAAAATGTCCTTAGTAGCTACACCCAAAAAAGCAGTAGAAGTGAGCCCTAGTGGAATGGGGTCTAATCCCAGCAGGAACATTCTTCCCATGATGAGAATAACAAAAAGCAATGCAATTACCAATCCACTTTGAAATAGTCTGCTTTGAAACAGCTTTCCCTTGTGAACCCAAAGCAAAAGTAACAAATAACTGTTGAGTCTGTCTGAACTCCTTAGTTCTGCTCAAATAATAACGTAACTGCCTGTGTATATCCAAAGAATGCAAGATTTTTTCTCCTTTATTTTGGGGATCAGCATAAAAGGTAGGCAAATGGATAGACTGGTTCAAGGCCACATTAGAAATCACTTTTGTCATGAAAGTAGGAAAGAAACTCTATCCTTATGGAATATTAGAAATGGTTCAACTGTCATGAGAGCCTGCAATTCAGATACCCTTCTGGCAGAAGTAATGGCCAACAAAAAGGCAGTCTTCCAAGACAAAAACTTCAATTCAGACGTAGCTGCAGGTTCAAAAGGAGGCAAAGTAAGCTTCTCCAACACAAAATTGAGATCCCAGGAAGGAGTAGGGGTCTTATATTTTCTGCCCCTCTAAGAAATTGCTTAAACAAAGGGTGAGAAAATAAAGGAGGGTCACAATCATAGTGAGCAGAAATGGCTGCAGCATGAACCTTCACAGAGGAAAACGACAAACCCTTGTCCAGTAATTCAGTAATGTACTGCAGTGTACAACTCAAATTAGGTACCGAGACATCAAAATCCTTTGTTGTGCTCCAAAGAAAAATCTCTTCCATTTATCAGCATAAACTTTAGCTTCCAAAATGACATCAAAACCTGCTGGGGAAGCTGAGAACCCACAGGCTCTAAAACAGAATGTTAGATGCAGGGACTGCACCCTGACATTGAGCAAATGACTGCTTGACTGGGACAACAAATGAGGAAGCTGTGGTAAAGGCCAAGGAGGCTCCTGAATTAGACTTCTCAGCAGAGGATACCAGTGCTGGCGTGGCCAATCTGGTGCTATTAAAATCATGCAAGGCTTGTCCCTCCTGACTTTCAAGAGTACCTTGGTAAGGTTGTTCCAACTGAAAGATAGAGCGTCTACTTCCCAAGCTTTTGGGTGAAACATCCTTGTGCAAAATTTTGGTAGTTGGAAATTTAGAGGAGAAGCGAACAGATCTATGTCTGGAGTTCCCCAAGCCACTGTCAACTGTTGAAATACCAGAGGATCCAATTTCCACTCGTGGGGATCCACAATCTGCTAGGGAGTTCTGTGCTCCTGGCAGAAACCGTGCTTGAAGAGTGATGTGCAATCCCAGAGCAGTCTCCCACAATATCATAGCTTGTCTGCAAAGAGGGTAAGAATGGGTCCCCCCCTGCTTGTTGATGTACCACATGACTGTAGTGTTGTCTGTTTGAATCAACACCTGTCCTGGTTGAAGTAGGCCCTTGAAAGCCATCAGGGCAAACTGGACTGCTAACATCTCCTTCATGTTGATATGCAAATGCTGTAATTTGGGAGGCCACGTGTCTTGAATCCATTTCCCATTGAAGTGTGCTCCCCAAGCCAGGTCTGAGGCATCCGTCGTTAAGATCTGACTCTGGTCGGGTCACAGAGAGTCCCTTGTTTAGGTGACATTCCTGTGCCCACCACAAGAATTCCTTCTGGATGCGGTATTATTGGAATGACAGTGTCCAAATCGTGGCAGTGTTGAGTCCATACACTTTTGAGATACCATTGTAGCTTCCTCATATGCAGTTTGGCATTGGGAAGTACCAGAATGCAAGATGCCATGAACCCCAAGGCTTGAAGGACTGTCCTTGCAGTCAGCCTGGACCGTACTGATAATTGCTGGAAGTAGAGGTGAAGAGTTCTTTGTTTGTCCGGGGTCAGAAAAGCCATCTGAGAGGCTATATTCAGTCTCACACCAAGAAAGCACATGTCCTGAGAGGGTACTAGACTGGACTTTGTTTCGTTCACAGAATACCCTAGGCACCTTAAAACTGCCATTACATATTGTAGCTGTTGAAGTAACTTGCCTTTGTCTTGAGCAAGAATCAGGCAATCGTCCAGATAAGGATAAATTTGAATTCCCCTCAGCCTTAAGAAAGCTATTACAGGAGCCAGAAACTTTGTAGTAGATAAACCAAAGGGCAATGCAGAGAACTGATGAGAAGTGCCAGGAATCTCCTGCAGCTGGGCCTGATAGGAATGTGAAGATAGGCTTCTTTGAGATCCAGAGTTATCATCCAGTGATCTTTGCCTAGCAGAGGCAGAAGTTGCTGTAATGTTAACATCTTGAACTTTGGAATGTCTAGGTATGTATTGAGAATGGACAAATCCAGAATTGGCCTCCAAGTGTTTCCTTTCTTTGGCACTAGGAATAGACGAGAATAAAACCCTAGGCCTTCTTCTGACGTAGGTACCACCTGGATTGCCCCCATCTGTAAAAGCAAAGAAATTTGTTCCTGAGCCTCCAGCCTTTGCCGAGGAGGTACATCTGGCATGCCTTTGAAAGGGGAAAAGTGTGAAAATAAAACTTGTAGCCTTGATTTATTATGTCCAACACCCATTTGTCCTGGGTGACCAAATGCCAATTTTGCTTGAAAAGTGCCAACTTTCCTCCTAGAGGAGCTGCCAGAAAGGAAGGATCTGGCAGCTGGAGATACAGGTCATTGAGTCTGTTTACGAAAAGGCTGACCCCTGCCCTCACCAGAAGATTGTGCAGGAGAACTCCAAGTCCTAGGTCTGAAAGAACCCTGAGCGTGAGCCCTGCCCCTACCACGTCTAGATCTGCCCTTAGACTGAAAATCTGAAGAAGGGTAAGACCATCCTCTAGCAGGCCAATTCCTGCTAAACTTAGGGGGCTGCACTTGCAAAAATTCCTTAACTGTCTGCATAGACTTAGCTTTGTCTTCCATGACTCCACAGGGGAACCAAAAAGAACTTCAGATTGAAGGGGAGCATCCAAAATCCGAGCTTTAACATGTTCTGACAAATTTTGATCTTTAAGCCAGGCATGTCTACGAATAACTGAACCAGTAGCAGCTACCTTGGAAGAAGCCTGAAGGGCATCGAAGCCACACTGCAGGGAATGTTTACCAACCTGATCTGAAGCATGAACCAAGTCCTGCAACTCCTTACACTCTATACCCTCAGATAAAGCATCTACCTTAGATTTCAATTGACCTAACAGAAAGTTCTGATACTTCAGCATATGGAATTGGCAATTTAAAGCCCTCATAGCTAACGTAGAAGAGGTGTACACTTTTTACCCCACCTATCCAACGCTCTAGAATCTTTATCCAAAGGAACTGGATTCTTAACCACAGAAGCCCTGACACCCTTAGGCCCTTGGAAAATAGTTTCCGGGTCAGCTCTAGGGCTCTTATACAAATATTTATGCGCCTCAGGAACTCTGTAATACCTGTCTGGTTTGACAGGGGCAGGGGGTAAAGAATCAGGATTAAGGGAATCTTCAGAAAAGACATCCTGAACAACATCTAAAACAGGGGGAATTGCCAAAGGTCTATGTTGTGGCAAAAACAAAAATTCCCTAAGCCTCTTAAGAGAATCTGAAAAATCCTGACCTTCCCAGTTGAAATGCTCCCTCATGGAATGCAAGGTTTCGGAAAAGGAAAAATCCTCTGGAGGAGAAGCAGAAGGACAGGAATCCTCTGCATCCGAATAGGGAGGAAAATCCTGAATATCCTCAGCTGAGGACTCAGAGTAATCTGAGGAATGTTCCATTCCCTCTAAATCTGTCTCCACCCTAGGCCTCTTCTCTGGAGGGGGCATAGAACCCCTGATCAAAGTAATCAAATCCTCTGCCATTTTCAACATATGCTTTCTAGGAACAGAACCCGAAGAACCAGGGCTGAATACCAGGTCTAGCCTTAGCAGGGCCTTTAGTGACTGAAGTAGAAGGCCTAATAACCTTTTGTAAGGAAGGAACCACAGAAACTTGAGAAGCACCCTCGGCCTGACCTAACTCCTGAGAGGCCAACTCCTGCAAAATTAAAGGTTCCGGATCCCGTAGATTCCATAGAACTTTAGACCTTAAGGATTTATCTTTGGTAGCAGGCGGAGGATCCCAAAACAAGCCTAGCACAGTCTAATCGCGACACCTGACTACGTCGTGTTCAGGCCCTAAGCAAGGAATACAGAGAGAATGATAGTCCCTATGAGGTATCTGTTTCCCAAGAAATACAATTATTAACTTTTTCTGACATCCGCATTAACTGAGGCAAGAAAAGACAAAAATTAGCAACGGTCTCTCGGTCTTGGTGCCGGTCTGAAAAAAAAAAGGTGAAAACGGCACCGACGGCACTTACCAAGCGCTGCTGCTGCTTCGACCAGGAAGAAAAAGAGAGGATGGATGGCGTGGCCGCTTTAAAGTACTACCTACGTACTGGCGTCAGCCGGAGCACATGACAGGCGCCAGCCTTCGGGGTACTTCAACCAAACTGGGTCTTGTAACTTGGTTCGAAAACTGAAAATTTTCAGAACGCCGAACGGCACTTGCAAACGCGCTTTTTGCTCGACCCACGCCGGCAAGAAAGAAGACTGAGGCGCGCCGTCATGCGCCTTTAAGTACTACTACGCGTACGACGCCAGCCCGGGCGCATGACAGACGCCAGCCTAACTCTTTGGTATTCAGGCCGACCGAGGACAGCGGACTACCCAGAGGTTATGACTGCAGCAATGTGAGACGAAGAACATCAATGGTTTTCGGTTATTTTATACAACTTTTAAAATGGCAGAAAAAAGAGCACTCACATTTAAAAGTGCGATACAGTTTCATGAATGTCTGTTAAAATACATTTTCTGGAAGAGGAAAATGATAAAACACAAATATTCAGAAAATGGAAGGTTTTACCCTATGGAAACTTATCTGCCCAACAAAGGAACATGTCCAAGCTAACTGTTAATCCTCAAAAGTACTGAGGAGCTCTGAAGGTCCTGCCACCCAAACCTATCTTTCAGTCAGCTCAGCTCAAGCTGCTTGACAGTTTGGGTGCACGGAGAATGCCCTGAAGCTTTGGAAGCTAGATGGCCATTATATGCTTGGCATGATATAACCCATATAAGCTAAAGGCTACTGCAGCAGTGATTAATATTATGAACATCGAAGAGTAACAAGTTCTGGGAAGAAAATCACTTTGAATTTCAGTACTTTCACATACAGGTTTAGAAATGAAATATGTATTCCTGATCTCCAAGAAGCCTTTTCTTTGGTACCAGAAACATTTTGGAACAGAAGCCTTTGCCCCTTTGACTTACAAGCACAGGTTCTGTGACTCCTTGGGTGTGTAAAGACTGAAGAAACCTTTTTCTGCAAGGACCCGTTTCTTACTTTTATCTCTCTCCAGCCATTCATTTTTAGCAGAATATGATTGGTTTTGCTTATCTGGCTTTTTAGAGAAGGAGGGAATCCAAAGAGGATTGTAGTGGCGAGAAATGAAAAATCTTACATAACCCAAGATCAATTTCCCTCTTTCATCAAATTGTTTGAGAATCTAGAAAGCAAAAGAGACAAACGATATCTTCTTGTCTAAAGCTGAATCTAAGATTTCAAACTTTATATCATTAGCAAACTTTTGGTAACATATCCAGGCATATCCTCAACACTGTAGCAGTAGCAATGGCCCTATATACGATGTCTGCATAATCACACATGCTATTTAAAGCATGTTTGGATACCTGGGACAAGGCTAACAGTGTGATTCAGAAAAGAGACAGCTTCTGTAGAAGTTTGGTAGCAAATTCCCTCAGACTAGTCCATATAACAAAGCATAAACTTCCTCATGTATGCCTGATAATTGAGAATTGTGAAGGAAAGCATGCTCTTAACTAGGTGATCCAACAGCTTGTCTTCCTTGACACCAGAAGGATTAGTATTCAGGATCAACCTACTGCCAACAGGTAAAGCAATGGATAAAGCTGTGGGGTCTGACCTGAAGTAATAGAAAAGAAATGTATTAGTCTGAGGCACATCATGCATTTTATCTTCTTTTTTATAGACTGATGACTGGGTATCAGGATTATATGCAACAATCAACACATCCTCCAGGGCTGACAATACAAAAGGATGGTTGAGGAATGAGGGATATCCATTTCACTCATCCTGGCTATGGTCTAACTGAAAGAAAATTCCTTCACTAGAGGGTAAGAATGAATGGTTTTCCTCACAGTTAGACAGCTGGCCTTGTGAACCTGTAGGAGAAGCCCCGTGGAAAAAGATAAACTTGAAGAAGGAACATATGACCAGTCTAATGGTCTCCTTCCTTGGTTACCCAGTGAGGAATATCCTGGAGTGACCCGCAGCCCTAGAAAAAATGGTCCTCTCAAATATGGATCAGATACTGGAACAGCCAAGAGGATATAGTAGACCCCCAGCTTGTGCTGGCTGAAAGGGCTACATCAGATACAGCCAGAGAAGCAAGGGAGTGGTGTATGGAATCACCAATGGTCACTACAGGTTCACCTACTACTAGCGGAGACCGGGACTAAATCCACAGCACTGGTAAGGGCTCCTTGGCAAGTCCTTTTTTCTTTCTAGGTACAATGAGTAGAACCAGTAGGACCAGAGTAAGTTATCCATGTTACAAAAGAGGAAATGTTAAAAGTGGTAAATGCTGCTGAAGTAAATCAGAAATCGTCACAGACTGCCCAAAAGCAGTACACTTTCACTCATGCTTATGCCAGCCCCTTCACAAAGTAAAAGCACAGGAAGCACACAAATTCCCTGTCAGTACTCCTTTTTTTAAAGTATCAAATACACAGGCAGAAAAAAAAAGCTGCAGGTAGGTTATCACAAAGTGAACATAAGCACTACACAAATATTACACATCCCTGTCCATCCCAAAGAAACTTTTGGTTGCAAAATATCAGTTTATACAAGCAGTACATATTTTTTTCACAAAACAGATGCAATTAGTTAAACATTAACTACAAATAATGGTCCCCAGACAGGAAACTTTTAATATTGATAAAAATATCTGATTTCATAATGGGGAAATACTACTTTTAGACAGAAAATAAAGTAAATAATGTTTACTTTAAAGGCAATAATATCTGTAAGGAGTTCCCCAAAGGGGATTTATCTGCCAAAAATGAAGCTCTTGGCCAATTGCTGCTCCTGTGAAGTCCATAAGATGCTTCTCCTTGAGGCATCAAAAATGTACTAAAGAAATGTTCACTTTTGACTGCTGATTTCCCTCCTTGGGACTGGCCAATCAGTAGACAGAGTGAAGGAGTGTAAATGGGGGGGGGGGGGGGGTGAGGCAGAGCTTTGTGAAGCTGGCCAGTTGTTTCCTGGGCAAGGAAATAACTTGGCCTAAACACTACTGCAGCAGCGGGGATAATGAACATCTTGATTTACATCCAGGATAAGGACAGCAACAACATATACTGGAATGAGGAAAAAACAAACATTCACTTTCACAATTAGTAAGGCTATACAAAGACATCATGCCAAAAAATCATGAATGTCTGTCCCTAACACCCCCCCCCCCCCCCCAAAAAAAAGAAAGAAAAAAATCAGGCAACAAAATAAATCTCCAATTGATGGAGTACAAATACAAGCTGAAGCACATCCTCAGCATTAACTCAAAAGAAAAAAGATAGTAAAGTAATACTGGGAATTGTAATTACAGAACTGGTTGCAGTACGCAATAATTGGCTGAAGATGCAAACAATTAAGACAGATGTAATGCTAAAACAGTAGCATTTACATTAAGTGCTAATAAATTTGATTCAATATTTCTCTCATTTTGCATTTTTTCATGGAATGTGGCTAGATATTTACCTCAAATACATGTTTTTGCACTTTTCATGTATTGTAGATGTACAATTAGCCAATTCAACCACATTCTGATTTACTTGGATAAAATAAAAGAAACCCCAAATTGTATTAATCAGCACTTTGTACAAGTGTCACTGTTTCTGCAGATCTCTAGAGTCCATTGCTATAGTATGAAAAAAAAAGTTTGTTGAGTTCTGCATATTTCTTTCAAATAAAAACAACAATTCATAAGAAATCTAACTGAATGGACAACTGTTCCTACATCACTATGTACAAAATGAATTGCAAGGATTGCTGGCCTCAAAATAGGTGTATGCTTATTTGGAAGCATCCATTTTCATACCTTTTCATTAACCTGTTACAATCACCTACTTAAAAACAAACAAAAAAGCACCTGCCTGCTGGAACTTTATTGTAAAAAATAAGCATTTTCATCTGTACTAAGCACACAGACTTTTTTTTTTTTTTTTTTTAGAAATCAACTACTTTAAATAAAATCCAAAAAAAAAAAAAAAAAAAAAGATGAATTACTTGGATCTTTGTTTGGTGTACTTAGATCTTTTCCTTAAATGAGGATGACTGCACACTGATAAACAGCTTAAATTCAGTTCTCCAAATGAAGATAGAAGCTATTAACTCGCCAGATTTAGTAAATTCAGTTACTGGCAATTACTGGCTACCATCAACTCTGCCAGATTTAGTAATTCAGTTAGTGGCTAGCAAGTACGCTGCCTGGATGCTAGCAAAGAATAAATTTAGAGAGCCTGAAAGAAAATCAATTAGAAAAGGTGAAGAGAAAACACTGACTGGAAAGAATCCTGCAGCTTTTCAGCAATAAGAAATCCAAGCTCCAGCTGAGACGTAACAATCCAGAGGAAAATAATAAATTAAATGTGCTCAGAGCGGATTAAAATAAATGAAACATTGAAGTAGTACATCAACTCAAATAACAAAAGGTTGGAAAAAAACGGAAGAAGCTTTAAATAGTTATTCAGATGAACTGATGAAACTGCAAACAACAAAGGTCAAAAATGAAAAGGCTTGCTAAATATGAGACTGCTCAGGAAGAGCAGTTTCAAAAAAAAATGGCATAATTGGATGACAGAGCATGCAGGGAAAACCTGATATTTTTCTGCTATACGAGAGATTAGCACAGATGCACTCGCACCACCAGAAAAAAGTTGATCCTTACAAAACTGTGTCAGAAAGGCAAAGTATTAAAAATTGGAGGCAGAGTGTTTGGGGAAAATGATTATTCACTGTATACCAAGTAGAGAAGCAAATTTATCCCAGCAAATCAGTGAATGTTGAGAGGTAGGTGTGATATTCAAGCTGCTGTATTGAGTCTTCATGATATTTTTTTCCTGGAAGATCAAAGTCAATTTTTCATGCAGGACAGGCTAAGGAGGAAACATAAAAGTTTGTCCAACAAAAAGTGAGCCAACAAACAGAAGAGGAGTCTGCTTCTCATTCTTGTGATAATAAAACTCGGAGACCTTGGCAGTGAAACATTTTGCAATATTCCAAAGGAAAATGCTTGAGAGAGAAAACGGTAGAGGTGTTAACTAGGCAAATCGGGAATTCCTTGTACTTGAAATGTAGTCTGGGGTTGGAAGATGGAGATGAACAGGAAGACCACCAGCAACAGTGAAATTAGTGAATAAATGTGAGATTACAAATCAGTTATATTTGTGAAATATGGCTTTGCAAAAGAAACCGGAAAGGTTGGGCCTTTGTTTAATCTGTTAAAGTTGTGGGGGAGAGTGAAATGCATATACCCCATTTCCTGTCATTAATGAGTAGAAGGAAAGGAAACAAGTAAAACTATTTTTCTCCTTAACAGTATTTGAATAAAACATAAAGACTGGGAAGAGAGATTTGTTAAGTAATTCACAAAGAAACAATGGGAAGACAACATATGGCTCCCAAATATACAACAAAATCTAGAAGATTAGGATTTTTGCCTGGAAGTGTTTTCATAGATACTTTTATAACCCAAGTCTGCGGTAGATGTCTAATGCTGGAGTTGTGATAGGGAAGATGCACGTAAAAGGGAACATATGTCTTGGAAATGTAATGAATTGGCAGACTTTTAAAATTCCTTCCAGAGTACTTTGTCAGGAATATTGGGTGTACAAATGAGTGGAACTAAGGAAATGATTTTTGAGCGGAGATAAAGGATCTGGACTGTCTAGACATAGCAAGGTCTCAAGTTCAACTCTGGTGTTTGCCAAAAAAAAAAACAATTACTGGAAAATGGAAATCAAAATCTAAACCAACGTGGGATCTTTAGAAAAGGGTAAGAGTAAATTCTATATAAAAAATTGAAACTAGAAGAACAATATACCAGAAAAATGTTTTTGGGAAGGAATGAGTTTTACAAAAAGGCAGGAATTGAATAATTTATGTAATGCTGGTTAGATTACATGATATATAACAATATATGTGATGTATAACATTTGTAAACGTGAACTTGTTAATCTGGTTTGACTACTTTTATATAATTAAGTTTGCCTATGTCAAAATGATAGATAATTCAAGAAAGGTATTTAAAAAAAAGTTGTATAAATCTAGCCACCCGGTGGTGTGAATCTTGGCTCTAAATGATTGTCACTGTTGAAGAGACTCCCCAAACCCATGTGCAAGAATGGGAAAAGGATTTGTAGATGAATAGATGGATTTCATGATATAATTGTAAGTTATATAGTAAAGAATTTTCAGTAATTGCTATATGTGATAGAAATACTAAATGAGAGTGCCTTTTTTTCTCTTTCCGAAATGTAGGTATTATAAAGTAAAAGAAAAAGGGCTGGACAAAGGCATGTTAATATGCTGTAATCTTGAGTTGCTGAGGTGGGGATGTAGTGTAAAAGTGCACAGATAAAAATATATGTAAAGTTGATAGGTGAATGTCTGGACTAAAGCCAGAGCACATTTTTGTAAGACTAAAAAGTTAATGCTTTCTGCAAACAAATGTTTTTTTCATATCTGGCAGTGGAATAAAGTTAAGACAAGAACAGACAGCAATTAGTGTAAGCAGCAGCACACAGGCTGTAGCATGAGTCTTAGCATAGATAACTTTAAAGTTATGCCTGTATATGTGCAGCAGTTGATTTGGGCCAACAGTTCCTATCAGGAAGGACAGGCATTGTGGGTCTGGAGGTGCTTTTTTATGGTTTTCAATACAACAAAAAATATTGTAAAATGTGACACATGTTCAAATGGAGATGACAAGAAACTACAGTATAAAAAGATAAACACATCAGTGTGTGCAGGTAATAGAAAAGGCATTTTAAAAAGCTGTCATACATAATAGGTTGGAATAATAACTTAATATCATAATACCTGCACTAAATACATTTTGAAAAGTGAATGACCTCACAGGTACAGACAAAAAGGAAAAATTAATTACTTTAAGAAATGCTGAGTGCAAATAGCAATGCTACAGGAGACACACTTGGAAAGAAATGACAATGTAGATTTGATAAAGAAAATTTCAGGAGGAACATTCAACAGAGTATCAGGGACAAAGGAAATGGGGAGTATTTACACTAATTGCTAGAGGAGCTCCAATAGTGACAGAAGAGGGGGGGCAGTGCTAGATTTGGGGTAGTAAGGGGCTACTGACAAGGGAGGAGCATTATATTGGCATGTATTTATACTCCACCTAAAACTGCTATTATATGGCTTATGAAAATTTGGAGAGAAATACATTACTTATACCTAGGGACTGGAATATAATTTGAAAGAGTGAGAACATACTTGGACGTAGGAGGGAAAATTTAACAAAACAGATTTCTGAAGCAAATTATGATATTTGGTGGAACATGTGAATTCGGTAGTAGGAACACACAAAATTGACATATTCCCCAAGGCACAATAACTGGGCTATCAATTTCTAACATTTAAGGAGGAGAGAAGATAAAATGGTGACATACAATCAATCTGCAGGAAAATCTAAAGGAATAGATCGTATTCCTGTGGAAGTTTGGAAACTAGGAGTGAAAAAAGTAATAAAGACCTGCAGGGTTTTGTTTAACAATATTTTAAAAGGAGGAGAAGCACTAACTTCCTGGAAAAAGCTGTGGTGGTTAAACTACCTAAAGACAGTAAAGACTCATCAGATTTAGCCCTATATAGTTCCATTTTGATTTTAAACCATGACTATGAAGTGCTTTTGAATACAATAGATAAAGGAATGGCAAAGGTGTTGCTGAAATTGACAGATCAGGATCAATGTGGTTTTCTACTGGGAAGGCAAACATCTGACAGCATTAACTGCACAATGATGATCCAAGGCAAACAGAAAGCAAGAAAATACCACTGTTATAGGTGGGTCTTGTTGCAGCGAAAGCATTCAGAGTAAGCTGTGATTTTTATGAATAGGGCAGTGGAAGCATTTGTATTTCCTGATACAATAAAAAGAAGTTATGTCTTACCACAAGTCGATCTTCACTAATCCTTGACTGTGGGCTCTGTTACTAGAAAATGGAAATCCAAATCTAGACCAACTTTAACAGAAGTAGTGAATATAGTAACAGAGAGAAAAAAAATGGAATTGGGATCTTTAGAAAAGGGAAGGAACAAACTACACAGGAAAAAATGGGAATTGTGGGAACAATATATGCAGAGCAGGAACCAGGTTTAAGAGGCAGGATTTGAATGAGCTATATATAATGCTCAACTGACAATGACTGGGTGGTTTATAAGTGATGTATAAGGTTTAGAACTACAGTTGTTTTAATGGGGTCTGTGATGTAAACTGAAACTAAAGTGATATAATTTTGTATGTTTTTCATTTATATAAATGCAAGATTGTCTTTGTTATATGTGTAAATTTAATAAAGTTGTTTGGAAAAAAAAATCTCCATGTCATCCTTGACTAATACCGTCCCTAGCTACGAGAATCCTGGGAGGTCTCATGGAAGAATATCTCGGAGCACTATCGAACCGAATGAGGCACGTCCCCAAAGACCTGGTCCAGTTTGCAAGGAGTAATAAAGGAGATGCCCATGTAGCTACTGCACAAATGTCATCTAAAGGAACTCTGGCATGAAAAACTGCATAAGTTGCTACTGCTCTCGTTGAATGAGCTTTCACAGAATATGGTGGTTAAGTCCCTTTGAATTACAAACGTAATGCAATCCCCAAGCCATTTAGCTATAGCAACCTTAGAAACTGGGTTACCCAGAGAAAGTGAGGAAAATGCAACAAATAATTGGTCTGATTTCCTAATATCTTTCATTCTGTGATGGTAAAAATGCAATTGTCTGTGGACATTTAATAAGTGCAGACAGTACTCTCTCTTATTGGAGAAATTAGGGGAAAAAGACTGGTAGATGCAAATTTTGATTGATATTAGATTCTGAAACAATCTTTGGCAAAACGGAAGGATTAGTTCTGAGAGAAACCCTGTCCTTGTGAAATATTAAACAGGGTGGCTTGCTGAACAAAGTCTGAATTTCTGATACTCTTCTGGGCACAGTGATAGCTAGTAAAAACGCAGTTTTCCACGTCAAAAATATTAAGTCACAAGTAGCCAAAGGTTCAAATGGGGATAAGGTGAGACTGTAGGACCAAGGGTAAATCCCATGGAGTGATGGGTTCTTTTAATGGCCTTAGCATAAGGGTTCCTTTCAAAAAGGCTTTGTACAGTTTATGAGAAATCAGTGAAGATATGCTCAACTCCTGACAGACTTGCTTGGCTACAAACATCTGCATTAGAAGCTAAAGCTAAGTGAAACTTGTAGCAGTACATTTAATATTCTGTTAAGTATAAACTTGCAGTTTTAAAAGTACTGTATTTTCATTTTTTCTGTTTCCTAATTGTGTGTTTCTGAACAGTGTGCTCTGTGTGTCTCTGCAGTTAGCTTGTGTTGGTATTAGTGTTGCTGGTTCTGGAATTGCCCGCCCCTCCTGCAAGTCTGTATAAGAACACTCCTCCTGGGTCAATCTCATTTGTTTACTTAGCCAAGTACAGTGAGATCATATTCCGAGTCTAGTGTTCACTCTACTTAATACAGAGAGTGAAGGCCCCAAAAAAACCAAAATTTTCATTTGCTTTTACTGTATTCGTCTTTCCTCCTACTTTATTTTGCTTTTCTTTAAAGTACTCAGTTTTATTTAGTCTGCTGCATTTATTACTGCTTGATAGAATAACAGTTACAATTTCATCAGGCTACTAAGTCTTTTGGTTTAAGCACTTGGGCTTCATACAGACTGTTTTACATTAAGGAAGTTTGTGGTCTGTACTGTTGTGGCAGGACAGGTAGCTTACATCCTTCTAAGCTGGGAATTGCTGATTGAAGGCCCATTGTCTGCTATTCTAAAAGTGTATTAGTTCTGGCTTAAGCACTTGGGCTTCAGGCCAGTTATTCTACATTAAGGTTTGTGGTCTGCACTCTTGTGGGAGGAGAGGCTGGATTCTGCCCTTCTGAGCTGGGAATATCTGGTCACAGGCTTACTGTGCCTGCTTATTTGAAATGTTTCTTTCTGAAATTGGTGCGGCTTGTTGCTGTAGCATAGACCAGATTCAGGCCTGCTGAATCTGGCTTTGTTTGTATAACTTGAGCACTGATCCAGGCCATCTTTTTTGGAGAAGGTTCCCCCCTGCACCCTAGTAAGCAGGGGTGTGCAGTTAGAACTTGTCTGATTGAAGGCTGCTGAAACAGGGCTCAGTTTGAACTTTTTTTCTGGTTAATTGGGTAACTTGTTTAAATCAGTTTGTTCGTTTTCTATTGTTTTACATACATACATATACATTTTATATACGTACATTTTATATATATATATATATATATATATATATATATATATATATATACATTTTATATATATATATATATATATATAGATATATAGATATAAAATTGTACTTTATTCATCTGCTTTTACTGTATTTGTGTTTCTTCCTACTTTATTACTAGTGGCATTGACTACAACTCTGATTTGCGATATATAACAATAAGTATCCTTTTCTGTGCATTTAAAGTGTTTAGGTGTATCTACTTTATTTTCTTATAAAAAATATATATATATATATATATATATATATATATATATATATATATGTGCTTGTTTCCCGCCTTTTTAAGCTAGTATAGTCCAGTTTTCAGGTTAGTGCTGAATTCAGGGCTGTGTTACAAATCTCTGTGTTTGTCCATACCTTACTTGGATAGAAAGAAGTTCTCTGTTCATCTATGAGAGAGGGGAGCTTGGAGCAGCCTGTCTGTCCCTGGAGGAGTGGTTTCAGCCCAGAAATTAGTAGTTTATTGGCCATTTTGGGCTCATTTCTATCTCTTTCATTTCCCTGCTATATATACTGTATTTGCCCGGTTTTGCACGCCTGGTGACTATTCCTGGGTCCACAAAGTCTCCTCTTCAATTTTTCCCTTGGAACTAGACAAACTTGCAACTTAAGCACTCAAGCCACATTTCTCAGTCTGGCACTTACTCAAAACTTATAGCAAGCACTTATAAACCCTAGCACTAGACCCTCCTGTACTGTACAGAAAGACAAGGCTCTCTATTCGACCTTACCAGCCATTCAGTAAAACAGTTCACTGTACCTATCCAGGCATGTCCAAAGGGCAGTTTCAGGTGTACTCTCCAGTCCAACTGGTCAATCTGGGCATTTTGAGGCAATGTTACAACTGCCTCATGTAAACAGACAACCCCCTCCTCCTATCACCAAACATTAATACATGCGAGAGATGCAATTATACAGCCAAACTGGAGGCTAAGCTCTCTCAACCCAAGACTGGATCAGACAGTCAATTGGAGAAGAGAAATACATGCATCACACCACCAGTCTCACATAAACCCATTAAAGCAGCACTGGAAAAAATACATAAATACATGAAAACATACTCTGAGGCTCTAAACAAAAATCTGCAAAACCAACAGAGACCTCCAAAGCAAACATCCAAGCAACCTCCATCCCCCAACACAAACCATGAAACACATACTTCAGAAAACCAGTGTGCCATGCAATCACAGCCCTTAAGGCAAAATAACATACCCAACATACTAGTAATAGGTGACTCTATAGTCAGGCACACTGACGTCCCACTCACTAGGCTGAATAAGGAGAAGGTTACTGTTAGCTGCCTGTCGGGCGCCAGGATCTGCCACATAACACAAGCACTCAGGTCACTACAGAACAAGTACAAATATGACTCTGTCATTGTCCATGTTGGTGTGAGTGACCTGAGTCATTCTCTGGACTACATGAAAAGAGACATGGAAGAGCTCTCTGATCACGTAGCCTAGGCCGGTATGACCCTGACCCTGAGTAGCATCTTGCCTTCACCAAGAATGATACCACGGTATAAAGAAAATATTCTCAATTTCAACAACTAGCTAAGTTTCTGGTCTCATTCAAAGGGGTCCAGTGTCTCTCAGCCTAGGATGACATGCTCGACAAGCCACGCTGCTTCGCTAGAGACAGTTTGCATCTGTCACCCTTAGGCTTTCGAATACTGGCTAAGGCTCTTACCATGCCCATAGTGCCTTTTTAGGCAAGGCTCAAAAGACAACCCTACCGCCATAAATAGCACAAGTAACAAAAAACTGAGGGTAGTGCTACTCAATGCCAGAAGTCTGAACCTCAAAATGCACACACTCAAGGCACTCCTCAGTCTGGAGAAAACTGATATATGTGCAGTAACAGAAACCTGGTTTAAGGCTCCAGAGAGCACCCCAGCACTACCAGGCTACAACTCGTACCATACATTTCAGTCACAGAACCCAAACTGAAATACTAAAGACGGGGGCATAGCCATACTCACCAAGGACACCCACACTTCTAGGTTAGTGGCAAAGCACAATGCTTCAGAGATCATCCACGTGCAACTAACAATTGGCAAAACTGCAATTCACATTGTAGCTTGCTACAGATCACCCACCATGTCCCAGGACCCCCATTCCACATTCCTGGAAACATTGGGAAACATAAAGGTCCTACCAAACACCCTAATATTGGGTGATTTCAATTATCCAAACATTAACTGGGAGAACTACTCAAGTACTAACTCCCTTGCCCAACATTTCCTAGAATTTATAAACTCAAACGCCCTGGTTCAACTGGTCAACAATCCCACCAGAGGTGACAACATATTGGACCTGGTCATCACCAACATGGGTGACCAGTGTTCCATACCAGAGGTCAACCCCTCGCTGGTTAGATCTGACCATAAACAAATCACTTTGGATATCCACATTCCGCCCCCACCCCCAGACAAGAAAACCACCATGAAAAACATTTCAAAAGCAAACTTCACATTACTTAAGACCGAGGTGGAAAGTTTCAAAGCCCCCATGCTGAAGGATAACGCTGTCCAAGCTGCAAAATTCTTTACTAATGCATTCTACGGGCACCTACAAGAATGCATGGATCATGCCATCCCAAGCAAAACCAAGACTCACTCCTCCAAGAAAAAGAAACCAATCTTGTGGACTCCTGCCATAAACAAGCTACGCAATAGGAGGAGGAAACTAGTACAAAAAAAGAGTAAAATCCCAAGAAGGGAAGACATCCCTGATTAGTATCAGCACGAAAATATGATCCCTCATAAAATCATCCAAGGCGATCTTTGAAAGAAAAATTGCCAAGGACTCCAAAGATAACTACAAGGCATTCGTTAACTATATCAAGAATCTAAGTGGCAATGCTCAGATCTGCTCGGAGTTGGGGCAGAATGGCAAAAAATTCACCGAACCGACCGATATCGCCAACATCCTGGCAGACAGGTTCAGCGCAAACTTCACCCCCCTCTCACCCGCAAGAGGGCCCATAACCATACCAGAAAAATGTAGTCTCCCTGAAATAACAGACACTCAGGTTAAAACAGCCCTCTCCAAAGCCAAAAACACAGCATCAATGGGACTGGATGGTGTCCCAGGCTGCATCCTACACGAGCTCAAAGACGAACTAACCCCTCACCTAAACACACTGTTCAAACTCAGCCTCTCCACAGGCTACATACCCATAGAGTGGCGCACAGCAGCTGTTATTCCGCTTCACAAAGGTGGATCCACAACAGACCCCGGGAACTATCGCCCTATAAGCCTGACTAGCTTGGTCTGCAAGGCTATGGAGCACATCATCATGGAACTCATTTAACAGAGACATTGGGAACCTCCAAACACTGGACCCTACCCAGTTCAGCTTTAAGGGCAGATCATGCCTCCTAAACCTGGTGAACATTTTTGAGACAGTTACCAAGGCTATAGATGAGGGAAAGGTGGTACACACAGCCTACCTAGACCACGCAAAGGCCTTCAACACCATTCCCCATTCTGGTATTACAGACAAGCTCACCAGTCTGAACATAAACCCCTACGTCACAAGATGGGTTGCCAACTGGCTCACGGACAGAACCCACATGGTGAGAATTGCGGGAGCTAGGTCCAACTCTAAATCGGTTACAAGTGGAGTTCCCCAGAGCTCAGTCCTAGGATCCCTCCTGTTCGGCATATACTTCTCAGAGGTACAGGCAAGCACAGGAGGACTATGGCTGACCAAGTTCGCAGACGACTGCAAACTAGGGGCCATAATTGGCTCTCCGGCTGACAAAGACATCCTCCAAAAGGGTCTCACTGAGACGGATACCTGGTGTCAAAATCATGGCCACAAGCTAAATGCCAAAAAGTGCATAGTCATCCCCTGTGGAAAAAACAAAGTACCCACAATCTACCACATAGGTGGTAGTCCCCTAAATACGCAAGATGTAATAAGGGATCTGGGGACCCACGTAGATGGTAATCTCTCCTTTGATAATCACATTGCCAAAGTGGTTAGAAAATCCTTCCACATGGCCCACCTAATCATAAAAGGGTTCGCATCCAGATCAAAAGAGATCATTGTGCCCCTCGTACTCTATGATGGGTCTGATGAGTGATGAGTAAACGCCCCATTTGGGATGTACATTACAAGTCACCTGCAACAGCTGAAAAGACCACAGAAGTACCTCACGAAGAGGATCACTGGCCTCAAACAGATGCCCTATGCAGCTCAACTGAAGAAATTACAGTGTACTCGGTTGCATACCGCCTACTCAGAGGTGATCTCTGCCTGACATACAAGGCCATGTCCAACCCAGAATTGATGGACATGCTCCACCTAAAGAAAACCTTATCCCCGTGAGCCACATGCTCTAGGGATCTAAACCTCACCACAACAATAAATAGGATGTGCTGGAGGGATAGATTCCTGTCCCAGAGACTTCCCATTCTTAGGAACAAGATCCCAATCTACATTAGGCAGAGCTCCTCGCTAACACTCTCCAAAAGAAATGTTGACGAGTGGATGGGAAACAAAGTTTACCTCAGGGATCACTTCAGTGGCTCTGCTGGACAGAGGCACAGGGAACTAATCCTAAGGGGGCGGCGAAAGCCAACACGTTCTGGCTAGGCTTATAAATGCCTTTGGGCAGACAGCCTAGTATCTAGCTATGAACCTATGAACCCAAGACCCCACAAAACCAATATGGAAGTTGGATATTGTAGCTAGATGTACTCCGATGGAGGAAGCTGAAGAACCAGACTGATAAAGACAGGTCATAAATTCTAAAACTTGAGCCACAAGAGCTGCGTACGGGTCAATATTACGGTCAAGAGCCCATCTGGCAAATTGTTCCCATTTACTATGGTACAGTTTTCTAGTTGAAGGCTTGTGCTGAGCTAGAATGATTTGTCAGACTGGTGAAGAATAAAATTTATTCCGGTACCTCGGCCCCAACAGCCTTCAAAGGAATAAAATACATACTTCCAAATGCAGTATATATACTAGTGCTACCAATTAAACATAATTATATACAATTGAAGGAAATTAAGACAACACTCGAATTTAAAGAGACATACACAATTCATGAAATTTCTGTCAGCTAAATGACAATAAATTACTATCAAAATAGCTATTAAATATTTAAATTAATTTCTAAATTCAACCCTCGAGGCTTTAATGTTCCATATTTTAAGATAAATCTGCTTTCTAAATTCAATAGACTTTGAAATAATTGCCAGTGTTCCCAAAGAAGCATTAGGTTTTGCAAAGCACTAAAAAATAATGAATCCACAGACCCTTTATGTATGGTTTGAACACTTCTGTTCTGACATATGGTTAGCTGTGATCTATTAGTTCTAACAAGAATGATACATCACCAATATGTTCCAATATGCGTTTTTTTAGTTGTCGCTTTGTCTGGCCTATGTAATATTTAGGTACTAAACAGTCACAGCCAATAATGACCCCTGGTGGCAGCGGTAAGGAGCCAGTAGTCGAGATATGGAAAAACTCAAAATCCCAGCAGTCTGAAATGAGCTGCTACCACTACCATGCATTTGGTAAACACCCTGGGGGCTGTGGTGAGATCAAAGCGCGGTGCTCTAAACTGATAGTGACTGGCTCCCACAGCCAGAAGCTCTAGAATCTTCTGGAGGGTTTGTTCATTTTTATGTGATAATACGCATCCTGAAGATTTATAGACCACATCCAATCTACTTTTTCCAAGAAAAGTACTGACTGTACAGAGACAATCCGGAACTTGGTTTGTTGAACTGGCTGAGATCCCAAATGGGTCTCCAGTCCCCTGTCTTTTTGGGCACTAAAAAAAAATCTTGAGTAAAATCCGGATCCTTTCTGGTCCGAGGGGACTGCTTGGATGACTCTCTTGTCGAGCAGTTTTTGACTCTCTACGACTGCTGCCTCCCTGTGACTGGGCAGAATGTCTGGGAATCTTTTTTGTGTTGGTTATAAAGGGAATGATGTAACCACTGGAAATTATCCCCTGCACCCATTTGTCTGTAGTCATTTGTAGCCAGGCAGAATGGTACAGGGATAACTGTCCCCCGACTGCCTCCAGAGGAAGGCAATCGGGCCTCTGTTCAGGAGCACTGGTAGGAGCTACCAGAGAAAGAATCTCTGGACCCCTGGCTCTGCAGGCCACTTCTGCCTCTAGAATGGCATCTTCCATTGTTAACTCCCTCTCTGTCCCGGAAGAAGTCTTTACCGAGTGAATCCTGAAAAAGCCCTTACGACTTTTTAAACCATAGCCTCCCACTTCCCTGGTTCCTAGAGAAGGGCCATTGAGGAGTGGAGAAGCATACGCCCACTGCAGAAGGAGTCTTCCAATCTTTCTCATCTGGCTAGTGTGTCTTTCACCTTACGTCCAAATAGGGATGATCTGTCAAACTGAGCATTGACAAATGAAGATTTAAATGGCTCTGCAAAGTCACACTAGCACATCCAGGTGCAACTCCTGATGGCAATGCCTGAACCCACTGCTTTTGTTGTCCCTTCAGCTGCTTGAGCATAAGCTTCATGGAAGAGTTGGGAATCGATTCAAGGGTGGTGAGCTGACAGCTAACTGTCTTGAACCCCCTCAGCTACTGCTCCTGCAATAGTATCTGAAAGTTCTTTAATTAGATCTCTCTGTAAAGTACAGTTTTGTACCTACCATAAATGTAGATGTCCGATAGGTATGCATCTGCAGTCCTAACATATGGGTTGTCCTGCCTCAGGCAGCCCTTCGGTCGGCCGGATTCCAAAGTCTGGGTCTGGCCTCGGCTGATGTCGCTCTTCACCCGACGTCATAGCTGCTGTGGTATAAAGGCATCAGCCGACGCCATTTTCCTCAGTGTTTCTTGCCCCAGATGCCAGGTGCCCTCTAGGAAGGCTAAATTTTGGATAAATGCAAATAATTCCAAACAGTAGAGATAAAAAAATATATATATATATATATATATATATATATATATATATATACATACATATATACAAACAAATACACCATAATAAATTCCCCCAGCTAGCTAAAAGAGGGGTAAGTACCCTAGGAATACCACAGAGGGGAAGGAGGGTGGGTAATCCTGACTGCAGATGCATACCTATCGGACATCTACATTTATGGTAGGTACAAAACTGTACTATGTCCTTCAAGGATGCATCTGCAGTCCTAACATATGGGTAGAATACCATAGCCAAACTGGGGGAGGAGGCACTAAGATAAAGATGGTGTAGTCAAGATCCCTTGCAAAACAGCAGTTGCAAAACCTGCTCGGGATCTGGAGTATAGAGGAAGATTATAATGCTTGGCAAATGTATGCACGGAGCTCCAAGTAGCAGCTTCTAAAATGTCTTTGGTAGCCACTCCTCATAGGAAAGCTGTAGTGGTGGCTGTAGCTCTTGTGGAGTGAGGTCTGATATTTTCAGGAGTTGTCTTTCCATGAAAAGAGTAGCAAAATCTAATGCAATTTCCTATCCATTTTGAGATTGTCTGTTTTGAAATTGCTTTCCCTTGTATTCCTGTTGCATATGCTACCAGAAGCTGGTCAGTTTTTCTGTTGGTCTTAGTTCTGTCCAGATAGTAGCATAATTGTCTGTGCACATCCAAGGTATGTAGTAGTCTTTCCCCCCTGTTCTGTGGGTTGGGGAAGAATGTAGGTAAATGAATCGCTTGGTTCAATGATACTCTGGAGACCACTTTTGGCATAAAAGTAGGGTTAGTTCTCAGAGACACTCTATCCTGATGGAAGATAAGGAAGGGCTGTACTGCCATTAATGCCTGTAACTCAGATACCCTTCTTGCTGAAGTGATTGCTAGCAGGAAAGCAGTTTTCCAAGATAAGAACTGTAAGTCTGCTGTTGCTGCTGGTTCAAAAGGGGGAAGTGTTAACTTTTCCAGCACAAAGTTGAGATCCCATGTAGGTAAAGGTGGTTTCCTTGGAGGCTTTACATTTTTGATTCCTCTCAAGAACTGCCTGAGTAGAGGATGAGAGAAGACAGGAGGATCCATGTTGTATTCTGCTGAAATTGCTGATGCATGAATCTTAATGGAGGAGTAGGACAGGCCATTGTGGAACAGTTCTGCTAAGTATTCCAGGATGTGTGCTATGTTTGCCAATGAGACATTTTCTCCCTTTGCTGCACTCCAAATGAGGTATCTTTTCCATTTGGCTGAATAAGTTTTCCTTGTGGAGGGTCTGCGTGCCTCCAGGATAATGTCCTTAACCCTCTGAGATAAATCTGGTTTATTTTGTTTTATGCAATATTCCAAGCAGCTAGCTGCAGTGTTTTCAAGTTTGGATGTAGGATCTTGTAGTTGTTCTGTGTTAGAAGTAAGGGAATTAGAGGTAGAGGCCATGCGTGTGTCCGAGACATGCTTCTCAGTAGCGGGTACCAATGTTGCCTCAGCCAGTCTGGAGCTATCAGGATTACCCTTGGCTGATCCTCTTTGATCTTCAGTAGGACTTTGTACATCAAAGGAAGAGGTGGGAATGCATATGCTGTCAGGTTTTTCCAGCTGAAGGAAAGGGAGTCCACCCTCCAGGCAAGTGGGTGGTATGCTCTTGTGCAGAATTTCTTCAATTGGTGGTTGAGTGGGGAGGCGAACAGGTCTATCTCTGGCAGTCCCCATTTCTTTGTTATGGCTTTGAAGATATCTGGATGCAGCATCCATTCGTGAGCATCCGTGGTAGTTCTGCTTAAGGTGCCTGCTAGTGAATTTTCTTTTCCTGGTACAAATCTGGCCTGTAGTTGAATGTTGAGATTCAGGGCCACATTCCACAGGTCCATTGCCATCCGGCATAGAGGATATGAGTGTGTACCTCCCTGTTTGTTGATGTACCACATGACTGTGGTATTGTCCGTCCTTATCAGCAGGTGACCTTGTTGAAGGAGTGGTCTGAATGCCTGGATTGCATGTTTCACTGCCAGCATCTCCTTTAGATTTATGTGTAGATTCAGCTGGTCTTGGGTCCATAGGCCTTGTATACACTTGTCCACTATGTGTGCCCCCCAGCCTAGGTCTGAGGCGTCCGTGGTGATGGTCTGGCTTGGATGTGGTTTGTGGAAAGGCAATCCTCTGTTCAACTGACAGGCCTGAGCCCACCACAGGAATTCTTGTTTCAGGCATGGAATTATTGGAATCTGGGCTTCTAGACTGTGCTTGTGTTGAGACCATACATTCCTTAGGTACCATTGCAACTTTCTCATATGCAGCCTGGCATGCGGAATCAATATTATGCAGGATGCCATGTAACCCAGGGCTTGCAGGACTTTCCTTGCAGTAAGCTGAGTTTGTGTTGTTAATGTCATGAAATAGACTGGTAGTTGCTTTTGTTTTTCTTCTGTGAGAAAAGCCATCTGAGTTGATGTATCCAGTTCTGCACCCAAAAAAGTTATCCTTTGGGATGGTACTAGTCTTGACTTTTGCATGTTGACTGTGTATCCCAAGGCTTGCAACAGTTGTATGACATTTTCCAAATCTTTTGTTAATTTTGCCTTGTTGTCCGCTTGTATTAGGCAGTCGTCCAGGTATGGGTAAATTTGAATTCCTGAAGCCTGCAATGAGCAATTACTGATGCCAGGCATTTCGTGAATACTCTGGGTGCAGTAGATAAGCCAAAGGGCAATGCTGAGAATTGATAATGCTCTGATCCTGCAAGAAATCTGAGGTGTCTTCTGCAATCTGGTCATATAGGGACGTGCAGGTATGCCTCCTTGAGATCTAGAGTCACCAGCCAAGACTCCTTGCCCAGCATGGGAAGAAGTTGCTGGAGGGTCAGCATTTTGAATTTTGGAACAATGAGGTATGTGTTCAGTGCGGACAAGTCGAGAATAGGTCTCCATTGATTTTCTTTTCTTGGTACAAGGAAAAGCCTGGAGTAAAATCCTTGGCCTTGTTCCATAGATGGTACTTTTTCTATAGCTCTCATCCTTAGTAAGTTGATGATTTGTCTTTGAGCCTCTGTTTTTTGGCTTGGTGGTAGGTTTGGCATTCCTCTCTTTTGTGGTAGAGTGTGGAAGTGAAACCTGTAGCCCTTGTCTATTGTTTGTAAAGTCCATTTGTCTCCTGTAATGCAATGCCAGTTGTCGGAAAATAAGGCTAGCTTTCCGTCCAAGGGTGCTTCCAGTTGTTCCCTGGTAGGCGGAACTAGAGCCAAGTCATTGTGTCTGTCCTGTGGAAGTGGTTGTAGTTGAATCTGTGGCAGCACTTCTCTGGTTGGCAGGTTGCCACTGATGTCCCCTGTAGGCACCCCTAGATTGACCTCTGCCTCTTGGGCATCTATTTCTGCCTCTCTGTGCTCTGGAGGTGTCTGGAAAGGACCAATTCTTCGAAGGCCAATTTCTGCTAAACCTCGGAGGTTGGACCTGTAAGAAATCCTTGACTGTTTGGACAGATTTTGCTTTTTCTTCCACTTTCTTTAGAACCTCCTGTGCAGGGGAGCCAAACAAACTTTGTTTCTCCATAGGAGCATCTAGGAGTTTTGACATAACATGGTCTGGTAAGGATTGTTCTTTTAACCAGGCATGCCTTCGAATCACTGTTCCAGTCATAGCTGATCTAAAGGAAGCCTCCAGTGCATCATAGCCACATTTTAAGAAATGGTTACTGACCTGCTGAAAGTTATGTACCAAATCCTGAAGGGACTTGCGGTCTATAGGTTCAGGAGAGGACAGTTTTTTATTTAACTGGTCTAACAAAAATTCCTGGTACTGAATCATGTGAAATTGACAGTTTAAGGCCCTGGCCGAAAGAGTAGCAGAAGTATAAACCTTTTTACCCCATCTCTCTAATGCTCTAGATTCCCTTTCAGAGGGAAGAGGGTTTTTGGCAGAGGCAGCCGCCACACCTTTAGAGCCCTGTGAAATGGTTTCAGGGTCTGCAACAGGAGCTTTATACAAATGGTAATGTGTGTCCGGGACCCTGTAATATATGTCAGGCTTGGCAGGGGCCGGAGGAAGAGAATCAGGGGCAGTACAGGCATCATTATATGCATCATCAACAACTGTTAGTACTGGAGGAATGGCTAAAGGCCTATGCTGTGGTAAGTGTAAAAAAGTCCTTAGCCTTTTCCTTGAATCTGAAAAATCCTGGCCCTGTCATTGGAAGTGTTCCCTCATAGCATGTAGAGTTTCCCCAAAAGAAAATTCTTCAGGAGGAGAAGCAGAAGGAATGGAGTCTTCTGCATCAGAATCCTCATAAGGAGAATATGGGCCTTCCTGATGGTCTGAAATATCTGAGTCATCAGAGGAATAGTCTGTAGAGACAGGTTCTGGGGGTTCAGTCCTAGGCCTCTTATCTGGAGGGGGTTGAGAGGCCTTGTCTGGGTGAGGTTGGGATCCCCTGATCAAAGAAATAAGATCCTCAGCCAGGCTGAGTATTTGGGAACTAGAGGTAGGCCTGTGTGAGGGAGATTTAGCAGGTAAGGCCTTAGAAGATTTAGCTGCTTTAGCCCTGGAAAAGGCCTTGATAGAAATAGAGGCAGGGGGTCTAGCAGCCCCACGTGCAGGGGTAGATATGTCTAAGGGAATAGTGTCTGACAAATCCTGGGGGCCTGCTTCTGTAGCAGTAATTTCAGTAGCAGATTCAGCCATGCTCTGTGAGGCCTCGGCTATCGGAGGCATGCTTTCGGCCGAAGGAAGAACCGAGGACTCTGTTTCAGCCGAAACCGAGACACTCGTGGTTGGCCTAACAGTGGTTTCAGCCGAAACCGCGGACCGCGAGTGTCGGTCCTTTTCCTTGCGCTTTTTAGCTAATTGTGTAGTCGGAGTCTCCGACGGCATTTTGTATGCAAAAGTGGGACCAAAAAACTCCTCTGCAAACTCCGACCGACGTCTAAGCGTCCGTCGGTTGAAGGAAGCACAGGCTAGACAAGCTGATACGTCGTGGTCTGGGCCTAAGCAAGGAAGGCAGTAAGAGTGGAAATCCTTATGAGGTATTTGTTTCCCACAAGTTAAACAATTATTTACTTTGTCTGACATCGGCTGAGGCAAGAAAGAGTCCCCAACGGGGTACATAGCTTTTTAGAAGTCTTCGGTAGTAGGAATCTCTGGATCTGACCGACCGGCACTTGCGAACAGCTTCTGCTTCGGGCACCGCGCGGCAAGAAAGACTGAGGAAAATGGCGTTGGCTGATGCCTTTATACCACAGCAGCTATGACGTTGGGTGAAGAGCGACATCAGCCGAGGCCAGACCCAGACTTTGGAATCAGGCCGACCGAAAGGCTGCCTGAGGCAGGACAACCCATATGTTAGGACTGCAGATGCATCCTTGAAGGACATCCTAGTGAAGTGTGCCATATAATTCAAAGACCTGAGAGTGAAAGTTGAAGCATAAATGCGCTTCCTAAACCTATTCATAGTCCTAGACTCTTTGTTAGGAGGATGGATAGTAGGACTTTCTTCTGCAAGTTCCTTTTTAGTGGTTGCTGCCATCACCATGGCTTCAACTGTGATACCCTTGGCCCAATGCTGCTCACCCTTAGGGGCAGACAGAATTTGGTCAGGTCACTTGGGGATCGGTTCAACGGAGTCCAGAATATTCCAGGCTCACTTAGCAATAAGTTTAATAAGCTTGTCAGCGAGCGGAGAGATCCAACAGGTAGATGGTTGGGCATGAAAAGCCTCCAGGTAAACACATTCCACTGATAAAGGTTGAAGGGAGGACCAGCCACCCCCTCTGTTTCAGGATTTGTAGGATGTCCTCAAAGGAAACATCATCAGAGGGTGACTTAGATGAACCTTCCCCTTCATCGAAATCTGTGTCCTCAGTGAAAGACTCTTCAGAGGAGTTCAAGTGCTTCCTCTGGCACTTTTTCTTCAGAGGCACGTTCTCAGTGGGATGTCCAGGGAAGCATGCGAAGAGGAAACCACCAAGGTGGGTCGCTCCTGAGGCATTTGTGTTCCCTGTTCTATGGATGAGGCTGGAGGAAACTCCAATTGAAGGGATAGGGATGATACTTGGCCTTATAGGGAAGGCAAGGACTGTGTGCCCACAACTGACAAAGCCTTCTTAATGATCCAAACGGCTGGCCCCCAGCAAAGAGATGGGGGCCCAGAACCAAAATGGATACCTTCGGAACCGTGGTCCCACCCTCCACTAAGGAAGCTGCCTCTGAAGCAGAAGCCTGGGTCCTGCTTACAAATGTTGAAGCACTGAGGGGCATGTATGGCTCTGAAAGAATCGACTGCTAATCTGTCCCTTGCAGCCAGTAACAAAACCTCGACCCCGGGAGGTCTCTGGTTCTGACAAACCGGAAGAGCTCAAGGTGATCCTCGGTTCTGTAGAAGAAATTCTAGCCCAATGAGACAGTCAGAGCTGGGTAGGCTGGTGCCAGGGGCTCCAAATGCTCAGTAGGAGTTGGAGGAAGAAGCTGTGATGATGTCTAAGAAGGACCGGTTCTGGTGCCAGGTTGGCTTGGAACTGGTGGTGGATGCAATCCCCTCACCAGCAGGAACTGATCAACCAGTCTCAATGTCCACTCCAGAAAGACTCTAAGTGGACCAAATGAACGAAGCAAGAGACTTAAGTGGTCCCGGTTCCAAGAAAGGACTGGGTGGCCTATCAGTAAAGGGATCCACTGAGGGTGAATATGTGGTCCTTGGTAAAGATCTAATAGTAGATTGCTTCAGTACCTATAAAGCCACTGGTACCAAAGCTCCAGATGCCTGCTTTGAAATTTTTGTAGAGGTGGAATCATCCTTGCCTATCAGTGCTGAAGAAGCTGTCGACACCATAGGTTGTTTGGTCAATTTTGAAGGTGGTTCCGAGGATGTTCTTGAAACCAAATGAGGTTTCTTTTTTGGTTTGGAAGAGGCTGAAGAAGAGGATGATGAACTGGCTTCTGTTCTTGGAGCAGATATTGCCTCTTCAAATTCACTTTTTAAAAATCCTTAAGATTAATTTGTTTCTCCGCTCAGTCTCCTGGAGGTGGACTGTGTCAAGGCAATAAACACAAAATACATGCCCATCAGAATTGAGCATCTTTCTTTTGCACTTTTGGCAGCTCTTGAAGTCAGAGGTGCCCTTAGAAGTCTTGGCAGCCATGCTGGAGAAAAAAGGCCTAGCACAGAAGCGCTCGCACACACACACACACACACACACACACACACACAGAAAAGAAGAAAGAGAACTAAAAACAGCTCCCTTTCTTCTTCTTTTTTTTTTAAGATAGTAAGGCGAGAAAAAGGGAAGAAAATTACCAGCAATGTTAATAACAAATACCAGAAAGGAGAGAACAACAGTAGAAAGGAAGAAAGAGACTCACGCGTGCACTAAAACGTTAGACAGAGGAGTGGGTAGAAAGAGTGAAGAACAACTATGGAAAACTATATAGAAAAAACTAAGTAAATACAGCCAAAGCTAAAGAGATTGGTCAGACATATCGGACACAACAAAGCGGCAAAAGAGATCTGAGGTAGTTTACAGAGGAGCATCATGGGTAGATCCTAGTGTGAGAGTTTTGGAAGGTGCGAGCTGAAATAAATGGCAGAGTCAGTTCCGAGGCTCAGAACAGAACCCACAGTCAAGGATGATGTGAAAATTGACATCAGAGGGTTAATCAGAAGGACATAGGAGGGATCAAGAAGCAATAATCGAAGTGGGAGTTTTTTTCTCTAAGTTTTGCCTGAACAGAGAAAACAGGCAGGGGTGTCCTCTTTTCTCTTTGCTATATGCTTTATATTTAAAGCCATTGGTAAAGAAAACAAAAGATATAACTAGTATGGTAATCAAGAAAAGTTGGCTTTATTTGCAGGCAATGTTATTTTGTACCTGATAAATCCAGAAAAAGACATCCGAGTGTCATGGAACATCTTGAGACAGCTTCAAGTCTTTTTGGGATATAAAATTAATGAAGAAAAAAATGCTATTGCTGTAAACTACTATCCACACACGAATTGGTCCAGCAATACCTTGTCCCCCCAAAAATGGGTAAAAGTAAGTATTTAGGAGTATGGATTAAAAAAGATTTTGTTATGGTGCCTAAGGATAGGTGGGCAGAGACTAAACAAAATTTAATACAGAAACTGAAAGTTCTTGTTTATAGATAGCAAGATACAAGCAGTCCCTTTAGCTTTATACACAGGTCAGGCATATTTTTATCAACCA
Source organism: Protopterus annectens (assembly GCF_019279795.1). NCBI lineage: Eukaryota > Metazoa > Chordata > Ceratodontiformes > Protopteridae > Protopterus > Protopterus annectens. The sequence goes on along the minus strand of NC_056738.1, from coordinate 486,121,463 downwards.
GAGGAGAAGTTGTGGACAGTACTGGAGTTGAAGGATTTTATCTGGGAAAGGAAAAGTGCAAGGGTCAAGTGGGATAAGTTGATTCTTCCAAAAGGAGGTGGTTTAGGATTACCTGATCTGAAGGGATATTTCAGAACAACACAGTTCAGGCTCATATGCATCATGCAGAAAGCTATAATTCAAAGTGGAAAGGGATGATGAAGCAGAAGGGAAATTCAAGAACTAGAGAGACAGTGGGATTTTGGACGCAGATACTCAAGGAGAACAGCAGCCATACAGCATATTATATTTTCTGCTACTTTATGCATACAAGAACTAAGCCCACATGAGAATGCAGAAAGGAGATTTTGCCTATAGGGATGACTGCAATTAAGGGTACACAGAACAGGCAACAAGGAGCTGGAATTACTGGAGAAAACTGGCAAAGGAATCAAGGTACTGGGAACAAATGCATAGACACTGAAAGGTAATATAGCGGGAAGAAGCCAAGAAGACATTTGGACTGCATGCTAGAGACTGCCTTCCCTATAAGCAAAGAGAAACAGATAGTGGAATCCTACGTGAAAGACCTCTAATCGAGTTTTTAATTGAATTTAGAAAATAAGCTGCTGTTAAGAAAAGGGATAATTAGTAGGGCATATAAAATACTACACGATAACTACAGGAATCAATTGGATGAGTTTAGAAAGACTGAGGAGTTAGAAAAGCAATCCAAAAGGAAACAATTTGAGGACATATGTATGGCTCTCAAATATGCAACAAAATTTTGAAGATTTAGGATTTTTGCTTGGAAGTGTTTGCATAGGGATTTTTATACCCCAACCAGACTTCAAAGAATTTTTTCTCAGGTAGAAGGCAAATGTTGGGAGGTATAATGGGGAACAAAGAGGTAACTGGGAACATATATTTTGGGAGTGTAATGTATTGGCATACTAAAGTTTCCCTACAGAGTACTCTGTCAAAAACTAAATAAAAAAATCACCAGTGCAAACTAAATATCCAGACAGAAAAAGTAAATCTTCATAAAAAACAGCTGGATAACCACAGCTAAATTTACTCCCACTTTAATAAAAACAGTACTTCGAAAACATATAGGACAAGCGCTTTCGCATAAAACAAATGCTTCCTCAGATCTTCATATTTAACAAAAACAGTACATACTATATTTATAATACAAACTGACCAATCACAATAAAAAGAAATGGAGCCAAAATGACATCACCATTAGGAGGAGGATATTACATCTCAAATCATTTGTGCTTGTGATTCTTTAACTTCCGCCCCTTAAGGGCAGGTTTAATACTAACACAAATTGTTAAGGTCAGGAAATCTATGTGCTTGCATCCTTAAAATCCATTTTAACTCATTCTGTTCCAAGTAGTTGTTCACATCACCTCCTCTCAAAGTTTTATGCATACACTAACACCCTAAATGCAAACTGGTGTTTCGGAAACTCTAGTTGATGTTTGGCTAGTGCATTTTTAACATCTCCCTTCCTTATATCTGAAAGGTGTTCAAGTACTCTCCCTCAATTTTTGGAAAGTTTTGCCCATGTAAAAACATGGGCAAGAGTCACATGTAGACAAATATACCAAATGCGTAGTAGTGCAGTCAGCATACAATCTAGGTTGAAAATCAAAATCTAGGGTGGGATGTTCAAATACCTGTTCCTTGCTCAACACTTTACATACAGAACAGTGCCTACAGGGGTTATGTCCCTAACCTTTGATCTTTGTTCTGCATTACTCTCTTGTCATTACATAGTAGTTTTAAATTTGGACTATTTCTATATGAAAAAACTAGTGTTGTTCCAACAAAATTGGCAATTTTGTTATCCAGTGTTAGAAGGATACTCTGTCAAAAATACTGGGTGAGCAAATGGGTGTAACCAAGGACATTTTTATTTTTATTTTTTTTAAGTGCTGGGATACAGGATCTGCTTTTGCCTAGTTTAACTCTGGTAGTTGCCGAAAAAAAAAACAATTACTATAAAATGGAAATCAAAGCCAAGACCAACTCTATTTGAAATACTGAATATCCTAACAGAGATAAATAAAGTGGAACCCTTTAAGAAAATGGTAAGATCACATTTCATAGAAAAAAATCTAAACTGTGGGAACAAAACATGCAGAATAATGTTTTGGAGGAGTGAGGTTTACGGGATGGCAGGAATTTATCAATTTATGTAATGCTGAACTTATAAGTATACAAAATAAAATATCTGATGTACATCTGCAACTGAGAATGTGTTAATATGGACTGATTTTTATATAAACGCATGTTTGCCTACATGTTAAGTGCTAATGCAATCAACGTGCTAAAATAAAAACAAAGATAATGCAATGAATTTAGTATCTGTTCAAGAATGAACAGTTTTGCAAATAAACGTAAGATATTCAAATTATCACTGCTGCAGTAGCCTTAACCAGTTGGGCTATGTCTTACATAGAATATAACAGCCAGCTTTCAAAGCTTCAGGACACCTTCCACACACCCAAAATGTTAGTCAGCTAAAGCTGAGCTGACTAAAAAGTCTGGTTTGGGCACCAAGCCCTTCATAGCTTTCATGCTAATTAATAGACAAAGGCTAAGCCCTGACAGAAGATTGCTAGGAAAAGAAAAAAATACGTGTCCACACCCTGGCATAAAAAACACACAAGAACAAGGGGGATGGAAGAAGGGAGATGCTATTGTGGTGGTTAAGTTTACTTACACAACTGTACTATGTTCTTCATAAGAATCATAAGAGTCACAGTGGCAGTAGCTTCAGACATATTGGTGGATTACCTTAGCTTAAAATAACTGTCAGGTGAAAGGAGAAGGATCTGGGAACGCCTGTGGAATCGTCCTAGCAAGGCCTGCCCTAAGCCTCAAGAAGGAACCTAGTTTACATGTCTTTGTAAAAGTATGCACACATGACAAAGTTCAACCCTTTCCAAAAAATGCCACAGATGAAGCTAAGGTCATGAAAGTGTGAGCCTTGAGCCTTGACCCTGACTGGAATAGCTTTGTTGTGGTGAGACGCTTGAAACAACAATTTGGAAATAGTTTGCTTTGACACAGACTGTCACTTCTTACCTTCACAAGACATGAACAACTGATCAGAAGTTCTAATATATTTTGTTATGTCAAGTTAGAAACCAACTTGCTTGTGGACATCCAAGGTATGAAGTATCTATCCGCCCTCATTGCTGGGTTTTGGAAATTAACAGGGAAATAGACAGACTGGCTTAAAGCAAGCTCGGACACCATTTTAGGCATAACAAATGGAAGGATTAGTCATCAATGACCACCAAATGAACCTTGATAGAGGAGTAAGACAGGCCATAGGATAGCAACTCATACAAATACTGTACAAACAATAGCCATGAAAGGGTACTGGTCCTTTTGTTGGCACCAACTAGAAAACTTTTCCTATTTGCTAACACACTATTTTTTAGAAGCAGGCTTTCTTGCCTCTATTAATACCTGCTGCACGTCCTCAGAAAACAGATGTCTAAAAGTTACTTAAGCCCTATTTTCCAAGCAGTCAATTGTAGTTTTGCTGGTGGAGTGCACCAAACATCCCTGATCTTGTGTACAGAAATCCAGTCTGTGAGGAAGCATATGGTAACTGCCGCTTGCCAATTCCAAAAGGGAGAAACCACTGTTGGCTGAACCAGAAGGGAGTCACCACGACTGTGGAGTACTCCTGAATCCTTAGATGTACCCTGGGTTTTAGTGGAAAAGGTAGAAATGGATCTGTCTTCCAGGCCTTCTTGCACAGAGCCCTGAACAGAATCTTGTCAGTTGATTGTTCAAAAAAGTCTACTTTAGAAATTCTCCACAGATGGATCAAATGTTTGAAGACCCCCCAATCTAGTTTCCATTCATGAGGCTCTGCCCAGGTCCTGCTCAGCTTGTCGGTCACACAATTTTCCTCTAGCGGAATGTAGGCTACCCATACAGGAAGCTTGTACTGTGAAGCTATATCCCAAGCTAACATGGTTAGTCTGCAAAGGGGGTATAACCTGGTTCTCCCTTGCTTGTTGATGTACTACATGATTGTGCTATTGTCTGAAACCACTTTGAATAGGTCCTTGGGCCAACAATGCTTTAGAGAATTTAGTGTCTTGATCAGGGCAAGTATCTCCTAGATATTTACATGCTCATTTCTGTTCCCGGTGTCCCACACCCCTGCACTTTTATTCCTCCTGAAACTGTTCCTCAAACAAAGTCCAAAGTGTCATTGGTGACCAACTGCTTCAGAGGGAGGGAGGAAGGGAGGGAGAAGGGGAGACTCAGATTTAAGGATACTTGTTGTCTCCACCAAACAATCTTCCTTTTGACAAAGCTCAGCACTGAGATTTGAAGAGATAAAGGGTGTTGATGCTGGGCTCAGAGAATTCAGATAACACTATCTTTCTCATATGGGGTCTTGCCAGGGTTATCACAAGAATGAGAGATACCACAAGACTCAAAATCTTGAATTACTCCCTCACAGTGACCAAAGTCTGAGTGGAAAACTACAGAAGCAGATTGAAATAAGAATATCATTTTTCCTGTGGAAGAAAATCACTTTGAACTGAGGTGTCTAGCTGATATCCCAGGAACACAATACTGTGTGAGGGAGTCAAGACTGACTGTTCTGTAGGAATCCCAGCATGTGTAAGAAATCTTTCACCTAAGAGAGATTACGGACATACTGAAAAAGTATGCAAAGATATGCAAATTGTCTAAATTAGGAAAAAATGTGGATACTCCGTAGCCTGCAGTGAGCTATAACTGCAGCTAGATATTTTGCAAACACTCTTAGAGCAGTGGATAGCTCAATGGCTAAGGCAGAGAACAGATAATGTGATACAGACATACAAAACCTTAAGAAACATCTGAAGTCAGGATGAACAGGGATGTGATAATTATCTTATAAAATAGTTTTACCAGGAAACTTAAAATTTTGAATTAGAGCATTACCACAAACAGGTTTAGGAAAAATGCAGAACTGGCCTCCCAAGCATTTTTTCTTTGACTCTAGGAACAAGAGAGTCTGACCTGGAGGAAGAGGAAAGACTCCCTGGAAGGGAGGAATTTCCTCCCACTGCCATCTGTAAACTTGATGAATGATATTCAGAACCTATTTGCCAGAAGCAATACATTGTCAGAGAATAAAAATGGAGATTAACATTTTCAGTACGAAAAAGGAGCCAGGGTGGGAATGAGTCATAAGGTTTCTCGCATAGTCAGACATATTGGACTGTCCTTGGTTTTGGGATGTTACAGACTTCTTTTTTGGAACACCTTTGAATTCAGTCTTAAATGTCGGTTTACCTGAATTGTGTTGAGACGGTTTACTTTGTTTTCTGCTAAAAATGGAAGAGGAGGAAAAAAAATCTAATGGAGAATTTGGAAAGAAAGAGCTGAAAAATTTTAGAGAATACCTAGATCAGCTTGCCCCTTTCATCACACTTTTTGATCACCCCTGCAGCAGAGGGGCCAAACACTAAATCTCTACATGAAGGAGAATTTAAAAATCTCATTTTATCATCATCTTGAAGGTTACAGGACTCCAGCCATGCAACCCCCCTTAAAACAGTTCCAGTGGACGTAGCCCTGGAAGAATCATCAACAGAGTCGTACATACACTGCAGACAAGGAGTAGCAACCTGTGCAAAATACGAAACCAAGTTATTTAAAGCAGATTTTTTTCTTCATGAGAAGAAACTGCAAATTAGACATTCTTCATTCTTTCACAACTTGTCAGAACAAGCTAATATATTAGCCTGACAATTCAAAATTCTGAAAATCACAGTTGCAGACAATTATAGTTAAACTACCAGTCAACAAGAAAAAACACAATAAAAATCACTTTCAAACACTATACCATCCCCACAAAGGAAGAAAATTTCACCACAGAAAATACATTTTGTTAGTATTTTAAACTGACAGAAAAAATAAGTGCTCCATTTAAAAGGTACGTTACAGTCTTGAGGCAGTCCATTACAACAATCTTAGCTTTAAAATTACTTTCCTGAACAGGAAAGTAATAAAACATCAATAAGCTTGAGAAAATGGACGTCCCCACCCCCACACGGGAATTTATCCATCCAGCAAAGGAAAACACAAGCTAACCGCCAATACTCAAAAGCCTGAAAAGAGCGCACTTTTGGGCAGCAGTAAAGTTCTAAAGGACTTCACATCCAAGTTTGCCTTTAAATAAGCTCAGCCTGCTTGATAACTTGGCCATGTAGATGTCGTGAAGCTTTGGAAGCTGGCAGGCCATTATATCCTTGGCAAGATATAACCCATACAGCTAAGGCCACTGTTGCAGTGATCAATATGATGGACATCCAGTGAAATCAATGCTGCCATTAATCCAGTAAACAATTAGCCTTGCTGGATAATTTGGAGGAGAGGACTGCAGACTCTTGATACCGGAAGCTTCCAATTTGGGATGTTGTGTCCAGGTGGCAACCTATAAACTGAGTTCTATCAGTTGGCTTTTCTTCATATTTATGGTAATTCCTAAGTGATGAGAACACTGGATCAAGAAGTCCCTGTACTGGATCAGTAGATCTGTAGTGGGATTTGTCAGGAGCCAGTTATCTAGATAGTGAAACACCTGGAACTTTTGCAGTCTTAGGTAAGCTGTCACCATTGCCATGCACATGGTTAATACCCTGGGGGCTGTGGTGAAACCAAAGGGCAGTGCTCTGAATTGGAAATGACTGTCCCTCAGCCAAAACGGAGACATTTTCTGGACTGCCTTCCTACCTTTACATGGTAGTAAGCACCCTCATGGTCTGTTTTGCACATCCTTCCTCAGAAGAGATGGAATGGACTGAACTGTGACCATCTGGAACTTTGTTTCACAAACTGGTTTAGTTGACTGACGTCTAGAATGGTCCTGTGGCCCCCAGGTCTTTTTCTGGACCAAAAAGGATAGTAAATATACTCCGGATCCCTGGTCTCATGGAATCCCCTGGATGACTCATTTTTCCAGCAGCTTTGATACTTCTGTTGCTGTCAAACTCCGCTGACTGGGGGGAACATCAGGAATTCTTTTTTTTTGCATGCTGGAGGGAAGCCAAGGGAATAATGTAGCCTCTGGTGATGATCTTCGGCACCCCAAGAGTCTTGAGCGAAGGTTAACTGGGGTGAGGGTGCAGAGATAAGTGCCGACTGACTGCCTCCAGAGTGCGGCAGTCAGGCAACCATTCAGGAGCACTTAAAGGGTTCTTCAGTAAAGGGGTTTCTAAACCCATGATTGTGTGGTCCATTTCTGTCCCTTGGATGATGCCCATTGAAATCACTCCCTCCCTCTGCCTTTGGGTGCTTTGTAAGCAAACGTATCGTGGGCAAAATTCTTAGAAGTGACAGCTACTAAGAAGAGTGTTTTCCAAGAAAGAAAACTTATGTCATATGAACCTGTGGGGTTCAAAAGGCTCCTGGGTGAGGGCTTGCAGTACTCATCATGAGATTCCAAGGAGGAGTGGGGGTCTTTAATTGAAGGTCTAAGATGAAAAACTCCCTTCATGAAAGCCTTACATAGTTTGAAAGAAAAAAAGGGATGAATTTTTCTTCCCAGCATGGAAACTGGATATGGAAGTCAGTTGGAGTTTGATGGTGGAGAAGCTAGCTCCTTCTTGAAAAAGAGTGCTAAGGAACAGGAGAACATCCACTATGAGTGAAGAGGAAGGGTCAATAGTTTCCTTAGATGCTCAAATAGAAAACCTCTTCCACTTGGCTATTGTAGACTTTTTTGGTGGAAGCTCTCTGACAGGCCAGAACAATTTCACGAATGAAGGGGGCTAGCCTGGACTTTCTTACAATTACTGGAATTGAAGAAACCAGTAAGCATAAAGGCAAAGATAAAGATCTTAAGTCTGGGAAAGTGGCAGTCAGATCTGAGACCCATTTGTGAGGAGGGATGAAAAAAGTACAAGAGATAAAAACCAGTAAAAAATAATACAAGGGGAAGAGGACTGGAAAAAGAAATTCTCAAAGGGAATATGCACAGCAGAGCATTATACCTATACCAAAGAGGTGGTAGAAAGAGAGTTACACAACAACTCCTCCTAGGTCTGAAAGAGAGCCTGGAAGGAGGTGGGGCAGGAAGAACCAGAAGAAGAAGGAAGAAGACAGTTGTAGGTTGGCAGAAGAAAAAAAACAACAGAATATGTTACAGTTGTCTATCTACCTATGCCATTCTTGCTGGATGGGACCAGCATGCCTAGCACCCCTTCAGGAACAGTGGCTTGTGCTGTGACCAAAGTTGGCTCTATGTCTAGAAGCTAAATCAGAACAGGCACAGGATGTGGGGTGTTGAAATGAGACTGATAATCAGAGTAGAAATGCAGTCAATAGCAAGTCGAACTTGCATGGTCTATAGGAAACTAAGGCTTCATCAAAGCCAATGGGCCTTAAGTTAGCAGCTTAAATTTGGTAGGCAATTGTGGAATAATGTTGAATCGAGATTGGAAATCAGAGATGTTAGCCATCTAGATAGTGCCATTGAAATGAAAGAAAGTCCCTTTCAGCCTACAAGATAAGGTCTTCAGCTAAACAGAGAGTGCCTTAAAATTAAGAGATAGACAATTGATGAACATCTAGAAAAATGCAATAAATTTGCAACAGACGAATTAACAATTAGCTGGAAAAACAAAAAATTCAGAGGTTTGAAATGCTTTGATGAATGATTCTGGAGGCTACTTAAGGTAAAAAGGGTTGGTTAGGGTTAGACGACCCTGTGTTTATATGGAACAACAGATAAGGAGGTCAACAGCTGAGTGTAACAATAGTGAAGAAACTCTTTAGCTGGAGTGCAATAGCTAAGTAGAGAGCTTTCCCATGATAATAATTTTAATAAACAGGAAGAAGCTAGGTCGAAGGAAGAAGAAGAGAACTGAGCACTACTATTAAAAGGTCCCAAGGAGGAGGAGGATTTCTATAGGAGGTCTGGAGTAGGTCCTGAGGAAAAAAGCTTTCTGCAAAGCTTTGTCATGAAAATGGACAACTCACAAAAAATGACATGAAGAATATAAATATAGGAATGAATTGAGAGTAGAAGGAGAAAGAAATATACCTGCCAGAAAAACTAAAAATCAAGAATGATATGGATGGGAAAGGTGGATCAGTCCTAGGATCTATGTCAAACCATATGGATGCAAAACGCTTCGTTTTAGCCTTATAGGCATAAGAGAAGAGATATATGAAGCTACATTAAAGAAGATAAATTTGTGAGATATTATTAGAGTGAAGGTATTGGTAGCTAAATTGGAGTTCAGCTAGAAGGTTAAGTGAGAGGGAGGGAGTAAGAGAGGGAAGCTGATGATGGATCAGAGAGAGACCATCAAAAGTGATGGAACTATGCCAGAGAAAAAGAACCAGATGTAGAAATTGGAAGAAAAACAGAAATTGATCGAGGAGGGGGGAGCAAAAAGGAGGCCTAATAAGGCCATATGAGGAGATCCATAAGGAATCTACAGAGATTAGTTCTGTATCACAATGCATACAGAGGTCGGGGCCAAGAAAGGACTAGAAGCGTCCGCTGGCGCTGGGCCTGGCAACAGAAATAGGCTGGAAGGCATCTGCACTCACTGAAAGGGCTTAAAAGGCTCCCTTAAAAGTTGCAAAGTAGCTTGAAGGAAACTTTCGAATTGATACGACCACTTTCAGAGACCAATCATTTTCAAATTCAGAGCCCTCTGCTCACTCTTGAGGATGATTTGATTGGATGCGACGCCATCGAAATCGCCATCAGAATTGCGCCCATTGCTTGCACAGAAATTGCCGCATGAGAAGGGCTCATAGGACCTTGTTGGGGATATTGTTGTTATACCTCACCACAGACCATACCACACTTCTGATATATTTATCGTCTGAGGTATTGTCCGAGCCCAAAAGATAGTAAGTCTTGAAGAGCTGCAGTCTTGAAAGCACTGCAATCATCTAGAACATTTATAATAAGTTGGCATTAGTATGGAAGCATATGTCCCTGGACAGTTCTCCCCCCCAATCAGCCCTTCTGAGAGGGGGGAAGCGTGGACGCAGGGTAGGCACTGGAAGGAAAGACACAAGAAGAAACTGGAGAAGAGAAGAGGGAAGACACAGAAGACAAGAGAGATGATTCTATGCGTTTGCGCAATCATAATGGTGTGGGTGAAGTTGGAAGTTGCTGTGGGAAGGATTGCATGAAGAGCACCATCAAGGTGTCTCACCTGGAAAGATTCTAATGGAATGGAAGCTGGCATAGCACTTAATACATAATCCCCTTTCCTGGCTAACCTTGGTTTTTGCTTGTTCTGTTAAGAAGAGGCGAATCAGTTTCAGTATGTCTGTTATTCTCTTCTCTGTTAGTCACAATTGTGTCGCACTGTTGACAGTTTTGCCTATGAAGGCTACCGACAACAGAAGTGACAAAACAGACTTAATAAACTTCTATTAGGATATTTATTGAGATGCTTAAAACGAACTGTGTGCTCTCTGGCTTAGAAGAGAAGTGGTGGCAAAGGGACGGAAACAGTTGAGACCAGTCGTCCAAAGTGAGGAACCTGGAAAACTTGGTGAGAAAGGTGAGAAGCTATGCCATGCATGCATTTGGTAAAAACACCGGGGCAGTGGTGAGTCCAAAGGGGAGGTAAAATGAAGAAGCCCAGCCTGAAGCCCAGGAATCTCTTGAGCCGCCTGTTCATTTCCTCATTTTAGTATGATAGATGAATCCTGAAAGAACAGATCACGCTTTCCTTCCTTTCCCAAAGGGGAGACTGTGACTGACCATCCAGATCATCGAAATCTTGTTTTGACACAGGACAGATACTGAGATAGAGACCAAAATTGGTCTCTCCTTTCCCCTGTTTTTAAAGAAACAAAAGAACCTGGAGTAGATTCCGGACTTCCTGCTGAACTGGCTGAATTGTTCTTTTGCAGCAGCTTTGAAATTCCAAAGTTGCAAGATCCCTTTGAGCGGGTGGAACATCTGGAAGGGATTTCTTTGATTGGTTGGAAGGGGTTTGAATGAATGGGAATAAGGGAATGGAATATGGACTGTACCCACTTGTCTTGGAGTTAGGATATGCAGGCTCTTCTGCCAGGCTTCTGATCTTCCCCTCAAATGGACAGTCGGCAGGTCGGTGGACAGTCCGAAGGTTGAAAGGAAAAGGTTGCCAAAAGGCTTCTCGATTGCCCTTTCTCCCTGCCTGGGGGCGACGCCCACCCATTATGTTCCCTCCTCCTCCTGAGGAACCGAGGGAACTGAAAGGGGAGAGAACTCAGGATTGTCTCCTAACCAAATTTTAACATTCCTTTTTTGTTCCCTTGGCTGCCTCTGGGGTCTCTTTGGGGAGTAGGTAGAAAAACAGACAGAAAACAGACACAGGCCTTCAGCCCCTCTTTTGCAGGCTCTTCACTTGAGGACCAAAGAGAGATGATCCATCAAACGGGAATTAGTGAAAAGACGCTTTAATTTTCCTCGCGCGTTTTAAAAAAATCGCAAATTGCATGGCCGGCCGGCATAGGCGGGCTCCCGGCGGGGCCTGTCCTTCATTACTCTTACGCTCCATGGCATAAAGTTAGCTATATAGAATAGCTTAGTAGTCAGCTAGCCAGCTGGGCGCTCATTTTGTCAGCTGTAAAAAACGCTGATCCTAGGATTCTTCTCGCTTCCTTCATTTCCTTGATCAAGTCTTTCTGCAGAAGAGTATCAGTAGGCAACGAGAGCAGCTAGGTAAGCTGGCCGAAACTCTCCGCTTCATCCCACATCATCCTGACCCATAGACCCATAGGTGATGGGATTGGTTAATGGACAGGCACTGAAAGATAAGTTGGTGGCAGCAGCTACCATAGCATCCCACCAGACCTCCTTTGGTCAAATTGTTTATCAGTTGGAACTTGTTTATGGTTTGAAGGTCTCCAGGGGTAGGGTCCACTCCAGTCAGTCCAGGTCCAGGGTCACTTTGCAGGCATCTGCTACAGGGTCAAAGGGAGGGGGGGAACTGGGGGGGGGACGAGGAGGAGGTGGAAGGGCCAGAGCCAACATCCTCCCGAAGATTAAAGGCATGTGGGGGGCCTTCCCCTGAGCTTCTGCTTGATGTCTGCAAAGGAGACATCTCTCTCTAGAAGGGGGGGGAACGGGGAGAAATCTCCTAAATCTGTGTGGAAGTCAGAGGTGACAGACTCAGGTATGTGACACTCTTCCTCTACTCTCTTCCTAGGGGGGGCTCCCCCCTCAGGAGAGGATCAGGAAGGATGAGGTCTTGACAAGTTCTTGAGAGGACACTTCTCTCTGGTCAGGTCAGGGATGAGGGAGAGAGTAGACTTAACCTGAGGCAGAGAGAGGGAGGCTGGGGGAGGAGACCAGGGAGGTTCACACACTGCAGATGACACGAACGCGACCACCTCCATGACCTGTCCAGCAGAGGTCAGCTCGAGAAGCAGAGAACGGAAGTGCGGAGACCGACCTCCCCGACGAGGCCAGGCCCATCGAGCCTCACCAGCATGAAGCGTCGCCAGAGGAGGGCGAGTAGAGGGAGATCGGAGCGGACAGTCCGCCTCACCCCGATGCCGAGCAGAGAGATCCGGCGAAGAGTTCAAGATCCGGAAAAGGAATCGAAGACGAACTCGAAACGAAAGACAAATATCGGAGGCTCGACTCCGAGACGGTTCTCGGGAGCTCAAACCCTCTGCTCTGAATATTTAGAGGTCGGAGGAGGAAGCATCGGATAGGAGAGAAACATCGGGGATGAGATGGCCAGTTGCTCAAACTTTTTGGGTCGACAAGTCACCCTAGTCGACCTCAGAACTCCAAGGTCACGATCTGATCTGACCTAGAGACCTATGAGGAGGCCCGGACAGAGAGGAGGGGGCCTGGCAGATAGAGCGGAGTTGTCGGAGGAGAAGTGGGAAGACTCCTCTAGATATGGGACCGAGACCTTCTAGATGTCGCCGACCCAGGAAATTCGAATACCCTCGGCTCAGCGGGCAGAGCCCAGCCAGCTGGAGTCCAGACTCATCGGCTCCAGCGGATCATCGGCTCCAGCCGAGCCGAAGTAGCAGTAGCCTCGACTCAGGCTGCTGAGTCGAGGTCTTGGAAGCCGAGGAGGGTTTCCCAGGTAAGTGTTTTCTCCCCAGGGCTTAAGCAAACCCTGAGTTTGTTTTTTCTTTCCTGTTTTTTGTTTTAGGGCTGAAGCCATGGCAGGCTCTCAGCCAGTCCTGGCACACAGGAGGTGTAGTAGTCATAGTAGGTACACAGAAGTGGTGTGAGAGGTCAGACCGAGACATTGACAGTTTGCTGACTGCACCCTGCACAACTGAACTCTTGAATCCTGCTTGATTTTTTCAAGTTTTCAAGTAACCGAAAGTGTAACCAACACACAACACACAACACACTATCATTACACTATCAGAAAAAAGTTTAATACTAACTTAAAACTAATGAATCTAGTAGCTATATATTACAATATAAACACATACACAAACACATACACACCACTTAGGGGCCTGAAGGGCCTGAAGATCTCTTATCAGTTCTTGGTGGTCTGGTGAAAAGGGAAGGATAAGGGAGAAAAAATAAAAAACACTTAAGAGAAAGTAAAAAGAAAAAAGCTAGCTAAAAAAAGTTTTTTATTAGACTGATCTAATAAACTGACCTGAAGCGAAAAAAAAAAACAACACCTCGCACCTGTAAGACAGAGCTTGAGGATCTGACGCCTAGCCTAGTAGCATTGTGGGATAATATGTCGAAATGCGGTGTGGAACCAACTCGAAGCTTTTAGAGTGAGCGCCAGAGGCAGAGCGTCGTCCCATCCATCCCAAGAAAGAGAAGGCGAGATAGACAACTTAACATCAACAGCTTCTTTCCACCCTATTTTTAGGAAAAAGTCCTTTGGGGGATAGAAGATATACATCCCTACAACAAAGTTTTGCTTGATATGCTCACCAGAAGCAAGCAACAGTTTAATTTGGGTCTGTAAAATGTTGAACCAAAGGGGGCATTGATGAGGGGTGTCTAAGTTCTCCACAAAATCGCAAATATGCACCCAGGCATGCTGATGAATAGCAATGCCAGTGCCTGTTGCTCTTGAAGTGCCATCCTTCTCAATGGAAAGCAGGCTCATGAACACATTAGGCATAGACTGTAGGGTAGATAGCAGCAAATCTATACAGTTTTCTATTATGCCAGTGGGCAAATTCCCACAGAGTGATTTGGAAAGTTCCCTAGTCAAGTCCCTCTGAAAATGAGTCATGCCAGTCAGGTAGTTCAACGTGTGAAGAGGTGATGTCACTGAAGAATAAGTCCACTTTCCAAATCTGTTCAACTCCCTGAACTCACTGTTAAGCGGATGAACAGAGTTGCTGCACTCAGAAAGCTCCTTCTTCAAACCTGCTACTGCTAGGACATCTACTGGAGGACCCTTTCTCCAATGTGGATGTTTCTAAAAGACAAGAATCATCAGTTTCCTGGGGATTGGCTCCACCAAGTCAAGCTCTTTACAAGCCCACTAAGACCAAATCAATTAGCTGCTCAGTAGGCAGGATCACACCAAGGTAGTAAATAAGCCACTCCCAAAAGCATACAGGAAAACAGACTCCTCTGCGTGGGAGCTTTGAAGAACTATGCCCCTCTCTATCTCATCAATTTGAGGATATCTTTAAAAGAGAAATTTTCCAGGGGGACCTTGGGACCCCTCCCCTTCCTCAAAGTCTGTATCTTCTACCACCTTTTGGAAGTCAGTTTCCTGAGGCTTTCTTCAGTGGGAAGCTCCAGAGAAGGCTCGGACTAAGAATATGAACTCTCCAAGTGAGGACCCCTGAGGTGAACAGAGTTGGGCTGTCCTTATCAGATAGCATGTGTGGAAGGCATATTAGTATCCACAGGGAGTTGGGATGGGGTTGAGTATCTGTGAAGAACCTTCTCTCTGGATCTGGAGAGGACCCTTTCAAAGGCTTCAAAACTCAAAGCAGAGACTAATACAGAGAAAGACTTCCTAGGATCCGAAAACCCTAAGTAATGTCCTCTGCCCCAACCTGACTCGGCTCTGAAACAAATCTCAGAGCTTAACTGTCCCAGGCAAAACCACCCAAGGGCAGATAAAGCACAGATAGCCTTGCAGTCGAACTCAACCCCAGTAGCACATTCCCATCCCCTCTGCTCTAGGACCCTTTGCAATCCAACTGTGCTGGAGTCAAAAGGGTAACAGATAAATAACAGATTTGTAGCAAAACCCACTCTGCTCCAACAAGCTTCTCTTACGGGCATCACTTGGAACCCTAGACATTGGATTCAAAGGCTAGATGGAGCAGGACTAACCAATAAGGGTGCTGTTTGGAATACACCTGGAGACTCCAGTGTGAGAAGCACCAGGATGATCTCCATCTGAAGAAATGTCCACATTATCCTACTGATGTTGGCTCCAGAAAGACTTCTCGAAGATTGAAGATTCCATGGAAGGTGTTATGGAGGAATGGTGGGTCAGTCTTTCTTGACTGATTAGAGAATGGAGCAGAGGACTGGCCAGCTCTAGGGGAAAGTAGCAAGTTGGAAACATAGTTCAAGTTCAAATATTGCAGTATAACTACAGTAATCAGACGTGGCTAGAAAGAACTGGGAAAAGAGATTGGATAAGCAATTCACAAAGAAACAATGGGAGGATATATGCAAGTCTCCCAAATATGCAACAAATTCTAGAAGATGTAGGATCTTTGTTTGGAAGTGTTCGCATTGGTATTTTTAAACCTCAAGCAGACTCCAAACATTTTTCCCTCAAGTAGATTGCAAATGTTGGAGGTGCGATGGGGAAGGAAGATGTAACTGGGAACACATTATTTGGAAGTGTAATATGTTGGCAAACTTTAAAAATTCTCTACAGACTATTCCAACACAAGTACTGGGTCAGCAAATTGTAATTAAGGAAATCATTTTTTTTTAGCTATGAGACAGAATCAGAACTGCCTAAACATAGTAAGGCCTTGTTGAGTTTAATTCTGGTGGCTGCCAAAAAAGCAAGTACTAAAAAAAGGAAATTAAAGTACTAGAAGAATACAGTAACAGAGATAAAAACTACAGGAAGTGGAATCTTCAGAAAAGGGTAGGAGCAAATTAAATACAAAAAATAAGAATTGTGGGAACAATACATCCAGACTAATATTTAGAAGGATGAATGAGGTTTACGGGAAGGCAGGAAATTAATGAGCTTTGTAAGGCTTGACTGACAATAAATGGACAGACTAAGTGATGTATAACATTTGCAACTGTAAATACGTTTTTTTCATTTATATAAATGTATGATTGTCTATTTCATAAGTGGTAACTTAGTTAAGAAATGCAGAAGATTTTAGCTCATAGCTTAAATCCTAGTTTCTTCTTATGTACTAAGTGTATGTCAGGACAGTTCAGGACAGGTCTTTGCATTAAGGCAATTACATGCTAGTCAGCTCAGAGCTAAGGGTCTAGTTTTTCCCTCCCACCCACTATGTTGTAGTTGTGTTCTTAAATCAAGTGCATCTGTTGTTGCCTGCACCTTACGATAATTTGACAACATAATCCCCTCCCATTTATTGGCTGTTGACCAGTCTCTCTCAAACTACATACCAGACTAAAAGACCATTAACAAAATTGCTCATCAGTGAGTGTACTGATACTGCTTCCACTGATTTTAGCATTACATTAGTGAGTTGATTTTTACTATAAGTTTACTATTTCTTGCTGGTGGCATAAAGTTTCCATGTTAGATGTTTTGCACTGAATTTCAAATACTCAGAAGCAAGTCCACACAAACATTATTTTAAAACCAAACTCCAAGCAGTTATAATAACCCCTGCTCCAAGAGTCATTCTTAGTCCATGATACCAACAGCACTTCCCTGTAACTTCTCCAGTTAGCCTGAGATGGGCAACTTCAGACAGTGTAAAAATTGTCTTGTGCTGCCTGATCATATATTACTAAAACAGTATAACACAGTGTGATATATATACATATATATAAACATGGTTTACTATGAGAATATCAAAGTACACAACAAAATTCATTCACATTTTCAATTCAGATGTGCGATGTACAGCATATTAATTAGGACAAAATGTCGAAGTGCATATAGCGAAATATTCAAATTTGCACTTTCGGCATTCTGTGTTAAACATCACTATTGCATATCATGTAATCCAATGTTTTTGCAGGGGGGCTGCACTCCCAAACCCCTTAAGACAATATTAATTAGGACAAAATGTCGAAGTGCATATAGCGAAATATTCAAATTTGCACTTTTGGCATTCTGTGTTAAACATCACTATTGCATATCATGTAATCCAATGTTTTTGCAGGGGGGCTGCACTCCCAAACCCTTTAAGACAATGGCTTAACTTTTGACCAACATGTGTTTATTGTTGTAATAAAGTCCTTCTATACTGCACAGCTTATAAACAAAGGAATTGTCTGCACACCAAGTCAAATTGCACCAGAAATACTCAGTCTAGGAATCTAAACCTCTTCTGCAACATCGACAGAATGGTTTGGAGGGACAGGTATATATCTGACAGGGTGCCACTGTTTTGGAAAAGACTCCCCAGCCAAATAAAACAAAGTTCATCCATGTCCATATGAGATGATGTGTGGTAGTGCCAGCTGTGCCACGGAGAGTAGGCCAGTGCATGTGTAACATATGCCAGCATAGCTAGCTGGAATTTTGTAAAGTATACGTCATTTGAATATCAAACTGATTTGTACAGATGCTTGTGTTAAAAATGTATTTGTAACGTTGATTGTGTTAAAAATTTATCAACAGTGGGTCCTGCTGGACAGAAAAGAAATATACATGCATGTCCAACTGTATTGTTGTAACTGATGAAATCCATACATTTCAGAGCATCCCGGAAGGGAAGAGGTTAAGCTCAGTCCAGCTAACCTTAAGAAAAATAGTCTGAAATTAAATTACTTGGTTTAGGCAATAAAGATTTTATCTCACAAGTCTGAATGCAGCCAGAGACAATGTTTGTGAAAAGCTTGGACTGGGATCCTGATCTATTGTCTATTAGTGGGGAACTAATTGCTACTCTGGGGTGCCAGAGAATGGTTTGCTCACTTCTGCAGGCAGGGTGGAAATGCTGGAATTGTTTTAGTTTTCAGATGCTGTAATAAACATCAGCTAAAGTTGTGTTTGTGTGTTTTTGACACATCAGTGCCAGATCCTGACTCATTTTCTAGTGAGAGGGTAGTGTGGAAACTATAAAGTCAGATGATCAGATGTGATGTCATTCTGTAACCAACATTGAAACTGTATTTGAATACTAGTGAGAGATGTGAGGAACAATTTTTCAGTCAGTTAAATATAGTGGGATTAGCTACATGTTTTTTTCTGTATCTGTCTGAGTCAGTTCATTCGTCTTGTTTTTTTTAAATTTCCTGTGACTGAAACTCTGGAGTTTACTGTAAATAGATATTCAGCATTTTCATGACTTCATTTTTTAATATTAAATACATCTATACCTTCCATTGTGGCTGGTCTTTTAGAAAAAGAATAGTTGTGTACAATCTTACCATAACCATAGATGTCCTTCTCTTCCATGTTGCAGTATTCTTGTTGTGGGATTTTCTTATTCGGGAGACCCGTACGTCGGCTCCTATACAGAAGCTTAGCTTGACTGTTGCAGCTGCATGGCATGCCGCATGTAGGGCCATACACCAGGGTCCTTAAATGTAACGTCTGCATGCAAAGACCTCAGAACTTGAAACCCCAACAGAAAGAGTACAAGGCCCAGCAGGAGTGTATGCCAGTGATGTAAGGTATAGGGCCATAGGACCCTTATGTAGTTTTCATAGGCTCCCAGCGCAGAGAATAGGGTACCAGGAGGCTAAGGGTATGCTGTATTGGGTTATGAAAGAAGGGGGTTTTGGAGGGAGGGAAGGAATACAGCAACATGGAAGAGAAGGACATCTATGGTTATGGTAAGATTTTACACAACTATTCTATGTCCTTCTTTTCCTATGTTGCAGTATTCTTGTTGTGGGAGAGTACCACAACTTAGTTGGAAGGAAGGGTGGCGAAAGAAGAGGCTGATTCTAAGAATCCCTGTAGGATTGCCCTGGCAAATCCTGCTTGTGCTCTGGAGACATTGACTAGTTTGTAGTGTTTGGTGAAGGTGTGTATGGTGGATCATGTAGCTACTTCCATAATGGAAGCAGTGTCCAGACCTTGGATGAAGGCTTTGGAGGCTACCATTGCTCTGGTGGAGTGAGCTTTGACTCCTACTGGGAGTTTTTTGCCATGGTGAGAGTAACAGAAGCAAATGGCTTTTCTGATCCAGCAGGCAATGGTTTGTTTGGAGACTGCCTTGCCCATGGCCCTGGGGTGGTATGAAATAAAGAGTGAAGTGGATTTCCTAATGGACTTTGTTTTGTCCAGGTAGAATCTCAACTGTCTGTGCACATCCAGGGAGTGAAGAATCCTTTGCCCTTTGTTGATGGGAGAGGGGAAGAAAGTGGGCAGGTAAATAGACTGGTTTAACGACAAATCGTTGACTACCTTAGGCATGAAGGAGCGGTTAGTCCTAAGTGTTACTCTGTCTTCGTGGAAAGTCGTGTAAGGGGGGCAGGCCATTAAGACCTGTAGTTCTGACACCCTTCTGGCTGAAGTTATGACCACTAGCAGGATTGTTTTCCTAGTACACATCTGAAGGGTAGCTGTCCCAGCAGGTTCAAAAGGGTGCTGCTGGGTTAACTTTTCCATATTGAAGTTCAGGTTCCAGGGTGGTGGAATGGGTTTCCTTGGGGGCTTAGTGTGTAGGACCCCTTTTAAGAAAAGCTTAACATGGATCCTGGCTAGTAGGGGTGGTTCTAGGGATAGGCAGGCTGAGATTGTGAAGAGATGAACCTTAACTGAAGAGTACGATAGTCCACCTTTTATAAGTTGACACATGTAAGCTAGGACTAAGGGGGTCTGCAATGCATGGGTCCCTATAATTGTCCCAACACCATTTTGAGAATCTTTCCCATTTAGCTAGGTATGATTTTCTTGTAGTAGGTATCCTAGCCTCCTTCAAGACCGAAAGTACATCCTTTGAGTAGTGGTGCCTGAAGGGAATTAAAAGTTTATCACCCACAGTGTCAGTGACAGCATCTGCAAGTGTGGGTGGATGAGAGTTCGCTTTTGCTGTGTCTGAAGGTCCACCTTGTGGGGTAACTTGTGGTGACTGCCCTTGGCTAGATTGTGAAGTAGGGGGGAACCAGTGCTGCCTTGCTGAGTAGGGAGTCACCAACAAGACTTTTGGTATGTCTCTCCTGATTTTCAGGAGGACGTTTTGAATCAGTGGGAAGGAGGGGGCATATAGAAACTTCCCCTTCTAAGAGATTCAGACATTTGAGAGGTGTCACATTTGAAATATTCTTTCATTGTGGTGATAGTTTCACCAAATATAATATCCTCTGGGGGAGAGTCTCCCTCAATAGATTTATCTGGGGAGTAACACTCCTGGGAAAAGCAATTTGTGAGGTGTAAGAGATTGATTCCTTAGAAGAGGAATAGTCAGTGTCTTTCTCTTTTCCCTATCCTGAGAGGTTGGGGGGGGGTAGAGAAGAAGCAGAAGTAGGTCTTAGGTTTAGCAGTAGTAGAGTGGAGGTAGACGAGTAGAGAGGCTGAAGGCTTGAGGGCCACAAAGGCCTACATCAAGGAGGAAGTGAAGGACTGCCGGTCAGGTAGGCCTTCCATAGTCATGGTCAAATGTTTGGCCTTCTGTTTTCTTTTGGATGGAGTGGACTTGGGCGTAGGCCTGGAGTTGGATGCCAACATAACAGAAGTAGCTTCCAGAGGAGGGATCCCAGTTGGAGGCTCTGCTGAGTCTGGTTCCCCTTCGACCACGACAGTAGTCGGGGTCTGGGCTGGCTCCGGGGACATGCCGGTAGTCAGTTGCAAAACTGCTCCCACAAAGGTAGCCTCTGAAGTAGACTGTTCTTCTGTGTGCCCCTCAACTACAGAATCGGAAGATGGTGGGGCGTCCGGTAGCAGAGCGCAGAGGAGGAGGGCCTAGGAAACTTGGCCTTCTTATGAGGAGGTTCTGTCTATGATTCTGAATTCAGATCCATCCTAAGGGCTAAACGCTTAAGCCGTTGGTTCTTCAAATAAAGATTAAGGGCGCCCAGACGGCTGAGCAGGGTCTTGGGTACAAATGATTGGGAAATGGAGCAGACGTTGTGGTCATGCTCCCGGCCTAAGCAACAAATGCAGCAGTCATGCAAATCTTTATGGGGAATTGCCTGCATTGGCATTTACCCTTTTTTGCTGACATCGGCTATGGCTAGCTACAACAAACCAACCTTAGCAAGATAATAGAAAAACAAAAACAACGGGGTACTTGGCTTTTTAGACGCTTGCATTGAAGGAGCGAAGCACACGATGCGTCGGTCTGCGGCTGAAAAGTTCTAAGGTCTTTGCATGCAGACGTCTCATTTAAGGAACCTGGTTTATGGCCCATGTGACATCCCTCGTAGCTGCAACAGCCAAGCTGAAGCTTTTGTAAAGAGCCGACGTACAGGTCACCTGAGGCGGAAAATTCCACAACAAGAATACAGCAACATAGGAATAGGACATTATTTGATCTCTAAGAGTATTTGAATTTACTTAGTGGCACTGTGGCTCCATGTTTTCGAAAGTCTTGTTGTTTGGCCAAACACTACCATTTGTATAAGTATTCATTTTAATAAGTGTAATTGGGCACCCTGGTAAGAACCATAAAGTAGCTGGCTTTAGGTGTTCTGGTAGCAGCAAATCTACCTTTTAGTCTGGGTGGAGGTGGCAGAGCAGGTAAACTATGCCAGCCTTCACCCAGTGTGTGTGTGTGTGTGTGTGTGTGTGTGTGTGTGTGTGTGTGTGTGTGTGTGTGTGAATCAAATCTCAAAATCTCGACGAGTGTGTGTGTCAGTTACTTTAAACAGGGACATAGAGCACTGCTTTCAGACAGAGCGTGGTGGAGGACTTGGCTTGGAACACCCAGCTAAGGACTCAGCTCTAGAGTGGTCAGTGGGAAGTTTTATTTGGTGCCTGGAGAGGAAGCCCAGCCCCAGGACTGGAGTGCACATTCCCTGTGTGCTCTTAAGGGAATTGAAAATAGTGTGCCTATTTTTCTCACAGTGAACATTTCCCACTAGGGATCAGTGGTGAGGACGGAGTCTCCTTTATCTCTGGCCCAGAACAGGGATGTCACATTTTGGTGAGCAGTGGTGTGCATATTATTTGAACTTCTATAGCCTGTAAGCAGTTGTTACTAAGGGTGAGTATACTCTTAGCAGCCACAAGGTAAACATACAGAGTTTCATTTTTCACAATTTTTTTTTTTTTAGTTTAGTTAGGGAACGCAGACAAAGATATCAGCAAAGCATTATGGCAAGCTGACAGTGAACCAGTTGGCTAAGATGTGCAAATCCAAAGGATTGCTGCATGCCAACCTGACTAAAGAGGAAATGATTTCAGCCTTAGTCACAGTTGCAACACAGACCAGCAACCAGGAAGACAGCTAATCTGGTGATGGGGATGTGCAGCTGTCAGAAAGAAGAGAGTTCACCTTTTCCTCAGAAGACTTAAAAACCCGTCTGGAGTTGGAGAGACTTGAACTGGAGGTAAAGTGTATGGAATTAGAATCAGCAGACAGACTGCGGCATTTGGAGATCAAAGAAAATGAAGAGTAGCATCAACATGAGAGGGACATGCCAACTCTAACAGGAATATAGAGGGAATGGAATAACCAGAAAAGGTTGGTAAATTTCTTCCACAGTATACTGAAGGTAAAAATTGACAGTTTTATTCATATATATTTGAAAGAGTATGCAAACAGTATGATGCTGACCAAAGGCTCTGGGTATGGTTCCTGACCCCCTTACTCTCTGGGTAAAGCTAGAACTACTGATTCTAAATTGTCTGATACTGACTGTTTAAATTATGGCAAGGTTAAACAATATTTATTGGAATGTTTTAAGTTAACACCTGAAGCTTACAGAAAAAAATTCATGAGCATAGATGCAGGGCAGATTTTGCTGAGCTAAGCACTTATTTTCATAGGTGGGCGAGTGGGCGTCTGGTCACCACTTCTGAAAGGCTGGCAGACATTTTGGTAACGGAACAAGCCCTTAGCACTTTGCCTGAGGACATGAGAATATGGTTGGCAAACCAGGAGTGTAACTCTGCGGATGAGCTGGGGAGAAAATAAGATCTCTCCTTGGCAACCAGGGTACCACTGCATAAGAAGGGATACCCAGTGCTGCACATGGATACAAGAGAAGCCATGGTGGGCAGTCAAAACCACCTCAACAGAGTCCACCAGTAAAAGTGGAAGCCAACAAGTTCGGGTACACAGCCATGATCAGGGTTTAGATGTTTTAAATGTAACCAAAGGGCCATGTAGCATACAAATGTCCACTGAAGCAAGATGGGGAACAAAAGGTGAGGGAGCCAGCAAGTGGAATAAGAGCATGTCACTGGTAAGCTGCCTGGAGACAACAGGGGTATTAAACTATCAACAGAGTTTGTATCTTATCTTAGTGGATGGAAAACAAAAAACTGCCAAGAGAGAGAGCATCTGATACAACCATTGTGAACCATACAGTGGTTAAAGAGGAACAAAACTTGCTTGGGCAGTCCACTCCAGTTAGATCTTTAGGATGGACCCCATTCCAAATACCTTTGGCCAGGGTTCACCTTGGCTGGGAGGGTAAAAAAGGAAGCAAGCAAGTAGGTGTGCTTGAGAATATCCCGACAGCTGTTTAATGCAGTATCTTGTCTGCATGCAGTTAGGCTTGGAGACAGGCGTGTGGGTCTGGTAGCCTGGGGGATACCCAGACAGACCCTACACCTGAAGCCAGAGCTGGTGATATGGCTATTTCAGGGAGGGAGCTACCCTGTAGCAGTGAGCCTAAAGGTGGGCCACAGCTGCTGATGGGTACTGAAGTTCCCTTGGACAAGGTGACTGCAAGGGCAGAGGTGAGTGGTATTACCCAGGCTGACAGGGAGGCACCACTGTCAGAGAATACCAGACCTCCTATGGAAGGGTTGCTGGGAAGGGTCAATAAAGGTAGAGCTGAAACAAGCTCAGCTCTCAGACCCTACATTACGAGGCTAGAGGGAGGTACCTAAGGAAGCAACTGATTTTCAAGTATGTAAACTGGAACAAAGGATTACTGTACAGAGAGTGGACCCCTGAGGAAGGGCTAGAGGGTGAGGTAATACAGTAGTCTGTAGTGCCCAGAGCCTGCCATCTGGCACTTCCAACCATAACCCATGACATTCCTTTAGCAGGTCATATGGGCATAAAGCATAACAAGAGACATATGCAGAACTTTTATTGTCTTGGAATTGCAAGGGATGTAACACGGTATTGCATGGAATTGCAAGGGATGTAACAGGGTACTGCAGAACCTGTGAGCAGTGCCAAAAAGTAGGAAAGGCAGGAGACTAGGTCAAAGCTCCTTTAATGCCTTCGCCTGTGACTGACTAGCCATTTCAGAGTGCAGCTATGGATATTGTGGGGCTTCTCAGTACACCAATACAGATAAATATTTTGGCTTTCATAATAATTGGATTTACTTAGTGGCACTGTGGATCCATGTTCTTGAAAGTCTTGCCGCTTGGTTAAACACTACCATTTTTTAAGCATTCATTTTAAGAAGTGGAATTGGGTACCCTGGTAAGACCCTACAATTAGCTCTCTTTGGGTGTTCTGGTGGCAACAAATCTACCTTACAGCTTGGGTGGAGGTGAAAGAGCATGTAAAGTGGTGCCACAGGTGTGTGTGTGTGTGTGTGTGTGTGTGTGTGTGTGTGTGTGTGTGTGTGTGTGTGTGTGTGTGTGAAAATCAAATCTCAAAGTGCGTGTGTGACAGCTACTTTGAACAGGGACACAGAGCATTGATTTCACAGAGAGGTTGGTGGAGGACTTGGCTTGAAACACCTGGTTAAGGACTCCGCTCTATAGTGGTCAGTGGGATGTCTTATTTGGGGCCTAGCAAGGAAGCCCACTCCCAGTACTGGAGTGTGCACTCCCTGTGTGCTACTAAGGGAAATTGTACTTGGTGCAGAGGTCTGTTTCTGAAAATACTGGGTGTATCTATTTTTCTCACAGTGAATGTTCCCCACTGGTGTCAGTGGCGAGGATAGAGGCTCCTTGATCACTGTCCCAGAGGAGGGGCATCACACCATATTCAAGCACAACTCAGATCTATGGATGAGAACCAGAAAATTTACCCCAGGACTGCCCCCTGTACTACTAATGGACAGAGGAAGCTCCTAAATGCCTTATACCAAGCATGAACATGAATCTCCTCAAATTATCTGTAGTATAAATTGCAGTTATTCTCACTACAGACAGATATATATATATATATATATATATATATATATATATATATATATATATATATATATATATCCATATATATATATATATATATATATATATATATATATATATATCAATCATTATCAACCATTGGATGGGTAAGGCCAATCAATAACTAAATGGGCTAGTTTAATCTGAGCACAAAAGGGAAAGGGAAACTGGCTAGGCTTAAAATGGCCTGCAAGGGTAGCTAACCTAGTATTTACCTATGAACCTATCAGTGTCAAAAAAGAAAAAGAGGTGTAGTAAAAATAAGAAATGGTACTACAAGGTTGAGGCTCAACAAGCCCAATCAGACACACATTTTATGCAACTTTTATCAGAGACTATACAGTAGAAAGAAGAAAAGGAAAGACTGAAGAGAGAGGAAAGGAATTTGTGTCAGGTTTGAAATGACCAAAAGTTAATAGAGAAGACAGAAGTTCCTGCAGAAACCTACCACAGCAAAGGAGATGAAAAATGGATGACACAAACATGCCACTGGCAATTTGCTGGGGTCAGATAGTCTGGTAAAAGAGCCATGGAAAGAAGGGGAGATGAACTAAAACTGACTTGGACAACATTATTTAATACTGTACTTGGTGAAAAGTATAAACCAAGGTCTTGGAAAAAAAAAAGCAGCACTATTATAATGAAGGACCAAAAGTTATTATCGATATTGGATGACAGGTTAGCAAAAGAAATGCCTGGACTTGGATGGACAGTCTCCACCTCTTCCTTGGTCTATCTTATCTTGCTCTCTTTGAAGTTGGAGTCAACTTATGAATATAGGTTTCTGGCTAGTCTTGTAATGGTCTGCAGACTGATAGCTTAGTACTTACCTATGAACTTAAACTCAGATCAAAGTGGTTTTGTGATAGCTTGCAGACCACTGACAATACTATACGAACACATTTGATTCAGAAAGAAGTTGAGAATAAAGGCATACCATTGCTACTGAAAAGTCTGAACACTGAAAAAGCTTTTGATGGAGACCACTGGGACTTTCTATGTGCAGTCGGGAAAGATATGGGACTCCTAATGGACTTACTGAGGTGATTAAGAAACTACATCAGGGCTCTGATGTGCAATTAAAACTATGTGATGACCTCTCAGAGGAATTTAAGTTTGAGAAAGGGATGAGGCAGGAGTACCCACTTTCAATATTGCTTTTTGCCCTTGACCTAGAACCATTAGCCCAGAAAGTTAGCCAGAGCAGTATATAAGGGACTCATTGAAGCAATGAACAAGAAAAATTAAACTATTTGCTGACAGCTTTATCTTGTATTTAATTAATCGTGTACACAGCCTGCCTAAACTTTATGAAATCCTAAAAACCTCTGCAAGTATATCAGGGTAAAAGGTACAAGAAAACAAAAGTAGTTATGTACTCACCATAACATTCCATGTGTGTTGTCTATCTCGCCTTCATTCTTCACTGGTTGAGTTCGGAACCGATCCTCGGTTCTGTCTTGGCCATGTACAAAAGCTAGAGGTCTTCCACTGGCTCGTGGCTGTATCCCTATCCCATCATGCCCTAGGAAAGCTCCCCAGATCTTGTTTGCTGATAATAACAGTTTCCAATGGACTATTCTGACACTTTCTAGAACACTGAAGAACAATGAAGAAGGTCAGAGAACATTGTGCCAAATGTGACAGCTCGGTCTTCCAGAAGCCAAAGGACTGGGGGAAGGAGGGTGCAATGTAAGAATGAAGGTGAGATGGACAACAGACATGGAACATTATGGTGAGTACATAACTTCTTTATGTGATGCTGTCCTATCTCGCCTTCATTCTTCACTTACTCACACCTGGTAAGTGTGTCCTACATTTTTGGGCTGAAGAGTGACGAGCCATCAAAGGGGGCATTAACAAATGTAGACTTGAAAGGCTACGCAAAGTCACATTTACTTTTTTTTTTTTTTTTTTTTTTTTTTTTTTTACAGCAAACACCTAGGAAGCGGAACTTAACTAGAAAAAAGAAGGCAGTTTTCCTAGGGAGCGGAACTTAACTAGAAAAAAGAAGGCAGTTTTCAGAAAAAGGACTAATCTGCCTACTGAGAGAAAGGGTAGGAAAGGGAAGAAGGCCCTCTAATTTAAATGGGTCAATGGTAGCTTTCTAACTAAACGACCTTATCAGGTAAAGAATTAACTAGATGTATTAAATTTTTAAAGATCTCTAACTTAAAATGAGCTTATGTAAAAAATAAGAGAATATAATAGGGACAGGGAACAGGTAAAATGGCCTAGAGAGAAAACGACGTCCAATCACAACAACGGATCAAACACACTAAGATAAGAAATACGTACTAAATATTATAAATCTTTATCAATTCACAAAGCACAATTATCTCAAAATATTTTGAAGAAAAAATATAGACTTAGCCAGAGTCAAAATGGAAGCACCCGATCTTGTTAATGGCAAACGAGATCTGGAGAGCTTTCCTAGGGCATCTATAGGGATAGGGATACAGCCATGAGCCAGTGGAAGACCTCAAGCTTTTGTACATGGCCGAATCAGAATCAATGATTGGTTCCAAGCCCAACCAGTGAAGAATGAAGGTGAGATAAGACAACATCACATCTATTGTTACCCCAATAAACTATATCCGACTGTTAATGGGTCAAGAATACCCATATTTGCAGGGGCACTTAAGAATGAAGAACTTGCGGGTTGGATATCTTTGAAGAGTGAAGGTGCTCAAAGAAATTTGCAAATAAAGAGAAATGTCCTGAAATATTAAAAAAAAATAAATAAAGAATAATTTCATTACGCTTAAATAATACATTACATACGTGAAAATTTGTCTTTGGATCCTCTGACAATCTGTGGAAGACAGGCATCTTTACATGAAGATGAAGAAAGTTTCTGCGGCACTCTGTCAAAAAGCAAAAATTACTCAGAGACAATACAAAAACAAAGGGTAAGTTGGAAAAAAAATTATCCTCCTGGGAAACCAGGTGGGTCTGGTAGTATTACACTTGTGAGGATACTTCAAAGCATTTCAGATGAGGTTGGCTTTCTTACTGCAGAATGAAAAGTATAGAGCTGGTTGGAAACAAATTACCATCTCACAAGGTGGTGTAGAAGATAAATTAATGAAATTAAATACTGGGTCTCAATTTTCAGAGTTAAGATGTGAGAAGGTTTTAAGTGAAATCTGCAAGGCAATTCAAAAGACACTGGGATTACAAAAAGTTTGATAAGTGGAAAGTAAAAATACCTCCCATAAGGATAGGAATTAAACAGACAAATGAATCCCATTTTGAATGACTGGTCCAAAAGTACAGCTTGTTAGATGAATATCTACAATTCTAGAAAGTTAAGTGGATCAATGTTGCAGTAGTCAGTCTTGCAACTTCCTGCCATAGAGAAGCCCAGGGACAGCTCAAATACCAGAGTCATTTACCATTTCCCAGCCAGTGGATGTCCTTTGTCGACAGACTTAAGGAAGTCAGTGGTATAAAAGTATGTCAGCAGGTTCCACCTTCAGGACTTTCTTGTCTGAGGCACCATAGTCTGATGATCCTCAAGTGGAGCACGACCTACCCCACTGACAACCAGCATCCCTGATCGAAGGGAGCAGGATGAGGAAGGAAGGATAAACAGGTAGGATACCCAACCCCCCAAGGCAAATGAGAAGAGAGGTAGGAGGGAGGGAAAGGGGTACTGCAACACTGACTTGCTCCAAGATCTGCAATTATGATAAGTGGGGAAAAGCTGAAAGAAAAAGATCTACACAACTGTACTTTGCTCATTACAGTCAATATTGTCCTACTGAGTCTTAAGAAGATTCCAACATTTCTTTATAGGCGAGGCTGAATAGAGTTCTGGTTTGAGGATAGTAGGCTCTGCAGGGTGGCAGAGGCGAATCTGGCTCTAGCTCTTAATATGGCACCAATAAGGCAGTGTTTGGTGAAAGTGTGTACAGCGGACCAAGTAGCTGGTTCTAGGATGGACTGGGGGGGGGGGTGGCTTTGAAAAATACTGTAATGGTCACTTTTTCTCTTGAGTGTTCTCGGACTCTGCCAGGAATCTGCTTACCATGGTAAGAGGAGCAAAAGGAAATACAGTTAGCAATCCATTTTGAAATGGTCTATTTTCCCACTGGTCTTCCTAGTTTACCTTGTGCAAAGGCCACCAACAGTTGGTCAAGCTGGTTATGAAATTTTGTCTCATGCAAGTAGAATTGTAGCTGCCTGCATACATCTAGAGAATGAAGTATTCTTTCAGAATTGCTTTGTTGAATATGAAAAAAGGGAGTTGAATAGCTTGGTTTAAGGAGACCTTTGATATCACCTTGGGTAAAAAGGAGGAATTAGTTCTCAAGGTAACTGTCTCTATGTAAAATAAGGAAGGGTTCTTTGCATATCGGGGTTTGTAGTTTGGAGATATGCCTGGCTGAAGTGAGCTCCAACAGTAGGGATGTTTTCTATATAAGCAATTGGACGGGTGCTGAGGTTGTTGTCTTAACAGAAGTGCTGTTAGACGTTCCAGCACATAATTCCAGTCCCAGGACGAAGCAAGTTCACACCTAGGTGGCCTGAGATGCAAGACTCCTTTTAGGAATTACTTTATTGTGGGGTGTATATGCTGGTGGGGACATGGGATGACAGGCAAATATAGTTGAAGTGTGCACCTTTAAATTAGAGTAAGACAGCTCTACTATGTCTAGGAGAGAGGCAATTCCAGTACCAGTTTCAACACAGCTTGTGTGAGTAGAATACCATAAGCCTTACAATGGACAGAGAAACTTTTCCATCTAGCTACACAATTTCCTGGTACCTGGCTTTCTAGCTTCCTAGCTTCTTTCAGTATAGACAGGATGTTCTGTGAAAAGGACTTTTTGTATGAAATCAGTAACCAATTATCCATGAAGTCAGTTTCAGAGTTTTGAGGTTGGTAAGAATGCCAGAACACTTGTTCTGGGTTAGGAGGTCCATGAAGAGGGGGTGTGTCATGACTCTCCCCTCATTGAACATTAGTGGGGAGAAAGATTAGCTGTGTAAAATCTTACCATAACCATAGAGGTCCTTCTCTTCCATGTTGCAGTATTCTCACTGTGAGATACTCCACCTCAGACGACCCGAACGTCCAGCTCCAATGCAAAAGCTTTAGCATAGTTGCTGTCAGGTGCATGGGACGTCACATGCAGGGCCATAAACCCTGGGCCTTAAATGTGACATCTGCACACACAGACCTCAGAAGTGACTGCCCAGTTGGACAACAGCCTAAGGAATCCAATGATGTCATCTAGACAGGGTAAATGTGATAAAGGGGGTTAGGTGGAGGGGGAAGGAACACTGCAACACAGAAGAGAATGACATCTATGGTTATAGTAAAATTTTACACAACTAATCTGTCTACTTCTATTCTCATGTTGCAATATTCTCACTGTGGAAGTGTGTCACAGCTCAAGATGAGGAAAGGGTGGAAGAAGAAGTGGCAATTTCCAGGAAACCAAGGAGGATTGCCCTTGCAAATACTGCCCTGGCTCTGGAGACATAGTCCAGTTTGTAATGTTTGGTAAACAGAGGACCATGTGGCTGCCTCTAGAATGCTGGCTGCATCCAGGCCTTTGAAGAAGGCTCCTGAAGTGGCCTCTACTCTTGTAGAATGTGTATTAACATTGCAGGGTTAAGTCTTTGCCATGGTAAGAGTAGCAGAAGGAAATAGGTCTTCGAATCCAGGAAGACAGTTTGTTTGGATACAGCCTTTTCCAGGGCCCTGGGGTGGAAGGACACAAACAGCTGATTGGACCTTCTAATGGCTTTGGTCTTGTCCAGACAGAATCTTAATTGTCTGTGGACATCAAGGGAGTGGAGGATTCTCTCACTTTCATTTTGGGGAGAGGAGAAAAAGATGGGTAAATGAACAGACTGACTGAGGGACAGCTCATGGACTACTTTGGGCACGAAGGAGGGATTGGTGCAAAGGGTCACCTTATCTTTGTGGATGATTGTGTAGGGTGGGAATGCCATGAGTGCTTGCAGTTCAGAGACCCTTCTGGCTGAAGTAAGGGCTACTAATAAGACAGTCTTCCAGGTACACATCTGCAGAGAAGCAGAGCTTGCTGGTTCAAAGGGGGCAATGGTGAATTTCTCCAGTACATAGTTCAAGTCCCAAGGGGGGAACAGGTTTCCCTGGTGGTCTGATGTGCAGAACCGCTTTCAGGAATAGTTTGAATTCCAGCCTGAAAAGAAGAGGTGGATTCATAGGTAAGCAGGCTGAAATGGCAGATAAATAGGCTTTCAATGAAGAGTATGAAAGTTCTGATTTTAGGAGCTCACATACACAGGCTAGGACAAGTGGAACATTCGCTTGGAAGGGGTCCCTTTGCCTTTGAAGACACCAACTGGAGGACCTTTTCCATTTTGAGACATAGGATGTCCTGGCAGTAAGTTTCCTGGCTTCCTGCATGATGGATAGCACATCCTCGGAGTACTGGTGTCTGAAGGTGATCAAGAGTTTAATCACCCACAGGGTTAAGTAGAGCATTTTCAGGTGTGGGTGAATGACAGATCCCTTCTGCTGTGTGAGCAGATCCAGCTTGTGAGGCAACTTGTGGTGACTGCCCTTGGCAAGAGATAGAAGGGGGAATCAATGCTGCGCCTTGGCCAACAGAGAGTCACCAGCAAGATTTTCGGCTTGTCCTTCTGGATGTTTAGAAGGACTTTTTGAATGAGTGGGAAGGAAGGGAGGGAAGGTATAAAAGAATAGTCCTTTCCATGAAATAGAGAAGGAATCCACTCACCGGACTAGTGGGGAGGGGTCCCTCGAGCAGAATAGCTGGAATTGTCTGTTCTGGGGGTAGGCAAACAGATCTGTGGTGTGCTCCACTGGTGGACAATATCCAAGAACACATCTCTGTACAATATCCACTTGTGATGCTGAGAGAATGATCTTTTGAGGGCATCTGCCTGATGGCTGTCCTGGGATGGAATGTAGACCACCTACAGTGTGATATTGTACTGAATGGCTAGCTCCCATGCCTGCATTGCAAGCCTGCAGAGTAGGTAGGACCTGGTCCACCCCATTGGTTAATGTACCACATCACAGTTGTATTGTCTGTGAAGATTTGGAGGGGGCCTGACTGAATTAAAGGAAGGAAGGTCTGTAGGGCTAGAAGAAGAGCAGTCATCTCCCTTACATTGATGTGTTTTTTTTCTGGAGGGAGAACTCCCATTGAGCCTGCACCTTGAAGCAATTCATGGTGGCTCCCCACCCTAGATCTGAAGCATCTGTGTACACGCATTGCACTGGTTTGGTGGGTTGCAGAGACAGGCCTGGATTCTGGTTTACTTGTTAGATCCACCACCTCAATTCTGTCTTCAGGCAGGGTAGGAAGGGTACCTGAAAGTCCATGGGGTGTTTGTGTTGTGACCAGACGTTTTTCATTACAACTCAAACTTCCTCATGTGCAGCCTGGCTAGGGGTAGCATAAGGAGTGTAGCTGCCATGAGGCCAAGAAGATGAAGAAACTGCTTGGTTGAAATGTGGCTGACTAGGAGTAGCTCATGGAAGTAGTTGACTAGGGAGTAGACTTTGTCCCAAGGAAGGAAAGCCTTCATTAAGTCTGTTCTTATCCTGCAGCCTAAGAAGGTTTTGTCTTGGGCTGGGGCGATGGAGGATTTTGTCAGGTTGAGGGTGAACCCCAAGTTCTAAAGTAGAGACATAGTGAATAGTAAGTGGTTCCTGAGAATAATTTCCTCTTCTGCTAGAATGAGGAGCTCTTCCAGGTAGGGGTAAATTTATATGCCATTTGTTCTGCAGTAGGCTACTGCTGGTGCTAGACACTTTGTGAAGACCCTTGATGCAGCAGATGAACAAAAGGGCAAGGCAGTAAACTGAAAGTGTGAAGAGGGTCCAGCAAAACGCAAAAACTTTCTGTAGTTTGGATGAATGGGTATGTGGAGGTTTGCCTCAAGTCCAAAGTGGCCATGTACGCACTGGGTGGCAATAGTGGAAGAAGAGTTTGAAGGGATAACGTTCTGAATGAAGGGACATTCAGAAAGGGGTTTAGTGAGGACAAATCCAGGATGGGCCTCCAAGGGCCATCATTTTTTGGTACTACAAAGAGGCTGGAGTAGAACCCCCACCCTTCTTGGCCTGAGGGAACCCTTTCTATGGTGCCTTGTAAGAGTAGATCTTGGATGATCTGGGGAATTAGATGTAGCTGTGTTTTGAGCGGGAAGGGAATGCCTTGTAGTAAGGGCTTCTCCTGCCAGGTCATAAAGTACCCTTTTTCCACTATTGCTAATACCCAGCAGTCCGAGGTGACTTTTTTCCAGATGTGTAGACAGAGAGAGGCGGGAGGAGAGAGGAAGGTGACTTAGGCAGTCAGGCATTGTTGTTTCTATCTGGAAAGGGCTGACTGGGGATAGGTTGAGGAGAGGCTCCCCTTGGGGAAAGTGCCTTTCTAGACCTGTGCCTAGAGGAGGATGGGGCTAGTACCCTCCTAACAAAAGTGGCCTCGACAGGGTAGTTTCTGTAAAACTTGGGGATGGGTGAAACCAATAAATGTTTGTGGTCCTGAGGTTCTTTGCTTTTTTTCTGGAGGCTTTTAAACAATTCAGCAGACTGTTTGTCAAACAAGAATTTATTTGTCCAGTGACACATCTAAGATTTTGCTTTTAAAGTCCTCAGGGAAGTGATGAAGCCTGAGCCAGGAGTACCTACGCAGCACAGAGGCTGAAGCTGCAGAGCTAGTGGAAGCCTCAGACGCATCACTGCTGCACTTTATAGAGTGTCTGGCAACCTGTGATGCTAAAGACAACTTAGATGCTACCTGAGATTTGTTAGGAGAGTCAGGCATGGAGGAAAGCAAGGAAGTTGCCTGAGAAACCAAGTCTAGGGCATATTTGACCATGTAGGTCTGATAATTGATTGCCCTGAAGGCAAGCATTAAAGATGTGTACATCTTTTTCCCCCAGTCTGTCCATGACCTTGCTGTCCTTGTCTGATGGCAGAAGGGAGGAAGGCATTTGTCTGGATTGTTTATCTGGGGCCACTGCAATGACTAAGCCACCTATGGCAGATCCTGCAGTCAATGAGGAACTTGTGCTCATCAGGGACCTTGTAAAACTGGTCAGGTCTTTTGGGAGCTGGCAACTGTGATCTGCAGGTCTTGGAGGTTGATATAAATGCATCCAGGTAAGCTGGAATCACAGGGGGAACAGCAGAAGGGGAGGGTGACTACCTGAAGTAATTCGAAGTACCTCTTTTGAACTTCAGTCATCTGTGTGGCATCCCACTTGAAAAACTCCCTCATTTTGGAAATTGTTTTTTCAAAGAAATATCTTCGGGGGGGGGGGGGTCTTCTTCCTGAGTTTGGGTGGGGGGAATGGAATAAGCGGAGGCTGGCCTAGGGCTAAGAGCAGGCAAGGTAGCAGCAGTAGAGGCTGTGGGCCTAAGAGCCATAAAGGCCTGAACCAAGGACTGTGAAAGTGTTTGCCAGTCTGGTTGGTCTTCAGTGGGAGTAGACAAATATTTATTTTTTTGCTTCCTCTTAAAAGGAGTAGCCTTAGTGGTAGTTTGAGGAGGCGTAGGCCTAGTATCCAGCATCTGGCCTACGAGAGAAGATTCCATTTCCAGAACCGTGGGCGGGCATCCAGTGAAGCCTGGTTCCCTCTCAACATCATCCAAACCAGACATTGGAGCAATCTCAGAGGACATGCCAACCGGGGATTCTAAGGTAGGTTCCACAAAGATACCTGCCAAAATCACCAGTTCTTCTGGACATCCCTCAGCTTGGTAGATGACGGGATGTCAGACTTCGGAGGGGCAGAAGGAGTAGGCTTTACAACCTTGGCCTTCTTTTTAGGTGGCTCCACCACGACGGCCACCTCAGATTCCATGGCCAGGGCTAAACTCTTTAGTTGTTGGTTTTCAAGGTAAAGTTTTAGGGCTGTCAGATGACTGCGAAGAGATTTAGGTATGAACGATTGGCAAATGCTGCAGGTTGTACAGTCGTGGGATTGGCCTAAGCAGAACAAAGTCCATGCCAGTCCTTGTGCGGAATCTGGTGTCCGCACTTACATCTCCCCTTTCTAGCTGACATCTATTATATAAGGGAGCAACAGCAACCAAAGATCAAGCAAAAGAAATAAATTCCTTAACGGGGTACTTATCTGAAGATGTTTTCTGAAGCGCAGAGAGAAGCGATCGATCTGACATTCGACTGAGGCAGAGAAGTTCTGAGGTCTGTGCATGCAGGCATCACATTTAAGGCCCAGGGTTTATGGCCCTGTGTGTGACGCCCCATGCACCTGACGGCAACCAGGCTAAATAGGAGCCATAAGTTTGGGACACCTGAGGCAGAGGATCCCACAGTGAGGATACTGCAACATGAGAACAGAAGGACATCCACTGTTGCCTGGGCCAGTAAGGAGCCATCAGTGTCATCTCTGGTCTGTCTGTCCTCACCTTCAGTAATATCCTGGGGATAAAGGATAATAAAGGAAATGCACAGGGAAAGAGATCTATCCAGTTGAAGGGAAAGACACCTGTTCTACCTACTCCTCTCTAGGGAGTCCTTTAATAGAATTTGCCGATTTTCCGGTTTTCTGGAGAAGTAAAAAAGTATATTTCTAGCACACCCCCTTTGTTTGTGAAGTCTAGGAAAACTTCCTGTTTGAACATCCATTTGCCTGAGTCTAGGAATGATCTGCTCAGACTTGTCTGCCAGCATGCTTGTTTGATCTGATAAATGAGAGACTATAGGAGTGAGTACCAATACTTGGGCCACTAGCCATAGCTCCATTACAGGTCTGCATAGGTGGTAGGACGGAGTTCCTCCTGTGATTTTGTCTATTAATATCTTTATTGATCCTGGGACCAATCTTTCTTAGAATGTACTTAAAGGCAAAATGACTGCCATCATCTTTTTTATACTGATGAGACAGGCATCTAGCAGCACAGCACATGTCTCTTGTACCCTGAACGTTTCCAAGTGTGCTCACCAAATCAGGTCCAAGCTGTCTGTGGTTAAGGTTTGAAAAGTCTGTGGAAGTTGAAAGGGGACTTGTGGGTAGGCTTTGACACACTCCTCCCACCACAGAATGTCTTTCAGGCAGGGTAGGAGAGGGATTGCTATTTCTAGGCAGTGCTGGTGTTGTGACCAGCACTTTTTAAGGGACCAGTGTAGTTTTCTAGTGTGCAATTTTACCAATGAAATCATCTGAATACAAAAAGTAACACATACCAGGGTCCTTAACTCCGTTGCAGTAATAATCTGCTCGCTGTGCTAGGTCATGAGATACTGAGAGAGGAACAAGACTTTATCATCTGACAAGAAGGCTGTACCTGGGGGTAGGGCAAAAGGAATCAAGCTGCAATGATGTCATTAAAGACATCACCCAAGATTTTGTGGACTGGAGAAACATCTAATGGTCTAGGGATATGGGGGTGCTCAGTACCTTTCTATAGTAAACTTGGGCCTGGGAAAATTCCCTAGACTCCCAAAAGAAGTATTCCTTCATCCTATGAAGGGTATTCCCTAAAGACAGATAAGGCCGAGGAAAGGGTGCCTTTACAGTCACACTCTACATAGTGCTGAGAGGTAAAATGCATATGCAAGCTCTCTTTCATCCTCTGACTTTGTGGAAACCTGTTATTTGGAGGGGGGGTCCCTTTCTCTTTTCCAGGGGAGGTGTTCCTGACATAGGGTCCTTTTCCAGGGTGGACCATCTATTTTTCATGAAGTCCATAAAGTCTTGTGCCAGCCTGATTAGATCTTGTGGGGAGACCTGGGTTGAGGAGGCAGGGGACATGCGCAGTGTTGGATGGGGCAAACCTATCTGGTTGTTAGGTTTTGGAGTTCTAGGTTTGCGGGTAGACAAGGCCCCAGGTCTTGGGCAAGTGGTCGTGACCTCAATCCAATCCCCAGGTAATTCCACCCTATCATCAAAGAAATCCTGCCCTCACCAACAATCACCAGCGCCTTAGCATCAGAAACTGACTTTCTTACTGGCTTCAGATTCAATAGAGGTTGGCCTGCTGTCAGCACATAAGAGTGCGCTGACATCATGGCAATTCTGAAGGGCACACACCAGACAACTCTGGGCTAACAGATATTGGACCAGGGAGGTGCAAAGATGTCTCATCTGCACTGGCAATCCCTAAGTGAAGTTGGGGTGGGGGGTCAGACACAAATATATCTCTGCCCTTCCTCACATCCTTCAAATGTTTGTCTTTATGCTACTTTGGTACAACAGCCTGGAAATCAGTGAAAGCCATAACATGTAAATGGCTAGCTCTATCACACTCTAGATGCTGTTGGAAGAATTTGGCCCTATGCTTAATGGTCTTACTGTTGAAGTGGCACAAAAAAGGCAGTCATACACATCATGCTGAGACACTAAACAGAAAAGGCAGTAGGGGTTGAGGTCTTTGTGGAGGACTTGTTTCCCACACAATTTTTTTTAAAAACATGAACAACCAGCATAAAAAAAATCTACAAGTTTAAGGAAGGTCCCCAACAATACTTTTGTGAATACTCTTGTAATTCAAGATGACCAACTGATTGGGAATGCTCAGAAATGCAGTCTTGTGCATCTAACTACATGGTAAGAAAGAACTAAAGATGATGCTAGCCGATGTACCCTTATACCATGAAAGTCTTGACATCGGACAGCAACAGACATCTGCCAGCTGGGGGATGGTGAAATAAACTGATATTCAGGCTAGCTAAAGGCTGCTGAACAGTAGGAATTTCTAAGATTTTACTGTAACACTGACTACAATGAACCTCAAATAAAATGGGTCAAGGAATCATTAACTGACTACAGCTAAACTGAGACAATATAATCCCAGATATATGTACATTTTATATCAAGCAAATAAATTGCCTCTGCATCTATTTTTTCACATAATTCAAGCATAATCATGCTTCTAATATCCCTTTTCATACTATTCCCATTTAGTGATGCTATACTAGTATTAACCTTTTCATTTTATTACATTTTTTTCCAGTTCATCTTTCAGTCTCCTTCTGCTCCTCCCCATTCCACCCAACAGAACCTTCCATCTTTTTTTTTTTTCTGACAGAGCTCACATTTTACTCTTCATCTGTTTCCAATATCCCAAACCAATTTTCCAACTCTGTGTTTCTTTTCCATTTATTAGTTTCTGGACTTTGTCTAGTGCATCTTTTTCTATATTTAAACTTTCTAGTTCCTTACACCCCCCCACCCCCCATTCTTTCGTTGTTCTCTTCCACCCTTTCTTGTGTAAAAACTTATTCTTCCCCCTCATTTTTCTCACTTTGTTTTTCTTGATTAATTAGGGGATAATCAAACCAACAAATGTTCTACACTTCCAGTTTTTTTTTTTTGGAATGTCCAAACTCCTCACATTGCAAACACCTTTTTGTAGAATCCCAGATTAAATGCGATTTCATCCCCACAAAAAAAAAAAAAAACATGCTTCTGGTTGCCCCCCCCCCCATTTAACACTTCCCTTTTTCCCATTTATTACCATCACATAAGGCACATGCTCCAACTTATTTTCTGTTATTAAAGTTATATTAACTTCCCATCTCTCAGTCTATACTTTTCTGTCATCCACATTTTTTAAAGCCATGCACATTCTTAACATACATTTAAAACATTTTAATTCATTATTTTCTAAGTCAGCTGTTCTAAATTGCAACAGTTTTCTTTTAACTGTAGATTTAAATTTTAATAAACAGTCTTCCAAGGCAATATAGTACTTTTCCTTTCTCATTCATTAAAATTTTTTTCTGCCAATTCAAATGTCTCAAGTTATTTTCACAGAAAAGTTCAATTCATAAGTATTAATGCCTGAATATCAAACAAATTGAATCCTAAGGGTGTAACATTGTCCAAAACACAGTGCATGTTTATTTGCTGCTCATCCTTAGTTTTTACCCACATCACTGGCATTTTCCTCCAGATCTCAACAGCTCCAGTTGGTCTCCACTGTACCTGCATATTCTTTTCTTTCTGCAGTCTCACTTTTACTGGAACCTTCTACTGCATTCATTTTTTACACTGGGAAACACTGCTGTTACTCTCTTGCTGTTTACCACTGCCCCATCTTTCTGCAGTACAGCATAGGGCATGCCCTTAAAACCAGTTACTCAGCTAGCCAGACTTGTCCCATGTGTATGCAAACCATCATTTACAGCATCTTTTTGTGTTTTTGTTATCTCATAATCAAATATTTTACCCATTACTCCACTACATGTTCTGAGATTCTTCTGCATCTGCTTCATCCATCATTTTTTGTTAAATAGAATCATCCAGACCCTTGATGTCATGATCATCATTCATCATTAACACGGGGTGCCAGGTCACCTGTCGCCGTCTCTCTATTCAATGCCACTTTCCTGCTTTTTTTCGACACTCGTGCTGAATGTCAGAGGTCTTCACTCACACAATCCATCCAACTCTTTGCTGAATGTCCTCATTTCTTCTTGCCTTCTTCCTGTCGGTCCCAAATCTTCTTCACCAGACTGTCTTCTGCTTTTCTACACGTGCCTGAACTATCATAATCTGTTCTCTGACTTTCTGCAAATGGAGCTAGTTTGACTTCTGCTCTTATGTCCATTTCTTCATCCCTCCCATACTCTGCATCCCATCACACATCTCAGGCATTTCATCTGCATCACCACTAGTTTCCTCAATTATGCGGCCTTTACTGCCCAAGTTTCTGTACCATACAGTAGTACTGTTCGCACCACTGTTTTGTACATCTTACTTTTCAGCTTCTTTAGCATTATATACCTGGATATACACAGGATATACCTGTTGCTCAGGTTGCTGCAGAGAGCTTGACCTACTGCCAGCTGTGATATTGAGAAAAGATGTGTTTATTCTCATTTTTATCTGCATTTTGATTTAATATCTCTGTAATCTGTACAACTGTACTTATTCTTGTGTGTTATAGCTGTATATTCTCTTAGTGTTGACCTCAGTTGTAGTGAAATCCTTTGTCTGGAGGCCTTGTCTGTTTTCTTAGTGGCAGTAAATTTTCAGAACTAGTTTAATCCAGCCAAAGTATTCCTGCATCTGTATTGTTAGGTTTCTGTCCTGTGTTTTAAATCAGACATACCTGTTGATCAGGCTGCTGCAGAGAGCTTGACCTACTGCCAGCTGTGATATTGAGACAAGATAAGTGTTTATTCTCATTTTTGTCTGCATTTTGATTTAATATCTCTGTAATCTGTACAACTCTACTTCTTGTTTGTCTCCACCCACCCTCTCTGTTCCTGTTTTGGTGTTAGTGTTGGTGGCTCTGGAATTGCCCGCCCCTTCTGTAAATCTGTATTTGAACACTCCTCCCGAGTCCATCTCATTTGCTCACTTAACCGAATACAGAGAGATCATATTCTGAGTCTAGAGTCTAGTGTTCACTCTACATAACAGAGAGAAGATTTGAGAAGGCCAACCCACTTAGGTTCTTCCTTCATCTCTCCTTGCACTTTACTAACAAAAAATATAATTCATCTGCTTTTACTGTATTTGTGTTTCCTCCTTTATCTTGCTTTTGCCTCTTCTTAAAAGTACTGAATTTTATTTATTCTGCTGCACTCATTGTTGCTTGGTAGTAGCCTGATTAAATTGTAACTGTTATTCTAAGTCTTTTAGTACTCGGGCTTCATACCGGTTGTTTTACATTAAGAAGGTTTGTGGTCTGCACTGTTGTGGCAGGACAGGTAGCTTACATCCTTATAAGCTGGGAATTGCTGATTGAAAGCTCAGTGCCTGCTATTCTAAAAGTGTATTAGTTCTGGTTTAAGCACCTGGGCTTCAGGCCAGTTATTCTACATTAAGAAGGTTTTTGGCCTGCACTCTTGTGGGAGAGGAGGCTGGATTCTGCCCTTCTGAACTGGGAATTTCTGGTCACAGGCTTACTGTGCCTGCTTATTCAAACTGTTTCTGAAATTGGTGCGCCTTGTTGCTGTAGCATAGGACCAGATTCAGGCTTGCTGAATCTAGCTTTGTTTGTATAACTTGAGCACTGATCCAGGCCATCTTTTTTGGAGAAGGTTCCCCTGCACCCTAGTAGCGGGAGTGTGCAGTTAGAACTTGTCTGATTGAAGACTGCTGAAACAGGGCTCAGTTTTGAGTTTTTTTCTGGTTAACCGAGTAACTTGTTTAAATCAGATTGTTCATTTTTGACTGTTTATATATACACATACATACACACACATACATTGCACTTTATTCATCTGCTTTTACTGTATTTGTGTTTCTAATTACTTTATTACTAGGGGCACTGACCAACTCTGAACTAGATATATAACAATAAGCATCTTTTTATGAGCATTTAAAGTGTTTTTTTTATTTTATCTGCTTTATTATATATATATATATATATATATATATATATATGTTTCCCAACCTTTCTAGGCTAGTATAGTCCAGTTTTCAGGTTAGTGCTGAATTCAGGGCTGTGTTACCAATCTCTGTGTTTGCCCATACCTTACTTGGATAGAAGGAAGTTTCTCTGTTGTTTGCCTGTCAGAGAGGGGAGCTATGAGCAGCCTATCTGTCCCTGGAGGAGTGGTTTCAGGTCAGAAAGTAGTAGTTTATTGGCCATTTTGGGCTAATTTCTCTCTCTTTCATTTCCCTGCTATAAAAACCGCATTTGCCCGGTTTTGCACGCCGGGCAGCGCCAGTTAGTTAGGGTATAAGTATTCCCGGCTCCACAAAGTCTTCTCTTCAATTTTTCCCTTGGAACTAAACAAACTTTCAACTTAAGCACTCAAGCCATTCATTTCTCAGCCCGGCACTTGCTCAAAACTCATAGCAAGCACTTATAAACCATAGCACTACAGAAGGATAAAGCTCTCTATTCGACCTTACCAGCCATTCAGTAAAACAGTTTACTGTACCTATCCAGGCATGTCCAAAGGGCAGTTTCAGGTGTACTCTCCAGTCCAACTGGCGAATCTGGGCATTTTGAGGCAATGTAACAACTGCCTCATGTACACAGAGAACCCTCTCCTACTACCAAACACTAATACATGCGAGAGATGCAATTATACAGCCAAACTGGAGGCTAAGCTCTCTCAACCCAAGACTGTATCAGACAGTCAAGAGGAGAAGGAAAATACTTGCATCACACCACCAGTCTCACATAGACCCATTAAACCAGCACCGGTAAAAAAACACATGTAAATACACAAAAACGTACTCGGAGGCTCTAAATAAAAATCTGCAAAAGCAACGGAGCCATCCAAAGCAGACATCCAAGCAACCTCCACCCCCCCCCCCAACACAAACCATGAAACACATACTTCACAAAACCAGTGTGCCACGCAATCACAGCCCTCAAGGTAAAATAACATATCCAACATACTAGTAATAGGTGACTCTATAGACAGGCACACTGACGTCCCACTCACTCACTAGGCTGAATAAGGAGAAAGTTACTGTTAGCTACCGGTCGGGTGCCAGGATCTGCCACAACACAAGCACTCAGGTCACTCCAGAACAAGTACAAATACGACTGTCATCGTCCATGTTGGCATGAATGACCTGAGCCGTACCTCCCTGGACTACATGAAATGAGACATGGAAGAGCTCTCTGATCATGTAGCCCAGGCTGGTATAACCCTGACCCTGAGTAGCATCCTGCCCTCACCAAGAATGCTACCATGGTATAAAGAAAAAAATATCAATTTCAACAATTGGCTAAGTTTCTGGTGTCATTCAAAGGGGATCCAGTGTCTGCCTGCCTGGGATGACATGCTCGACAAGCCACGCTGCTTAGCTAGAGACGGCTTGCACCCGTCACCCTCAGGCTTTCAAATACTGGCCAAGGCTCTTGCCACCCCCATATTGCCTTTTTTAGGCAAGGCTCAAAAGACAAACCCACTGCCGTAAATAGCACAAGTAACAAAAATCTGAGGGTAATACTACTCAATGCCAGAAGTCTAAACCTCAAAATAGCACGCACTCAAAGCACTCATCAATATGGAGAAAATAGATATATGTGCAGTAGCAGAAACCTGGTTTAAGGCTACAGAGAGCACCCCAGTAATACCAGGCTACAACTCATACCATACATTTCGGCCACAGAACCTGGACCGAAATACAAAAGGTGGGGGAGTATCCATATTCATCAAGGATACCACCACCTCCAGGTTAGTGGCACAGCATGATGCTTCAGAGATTATCCACGTGCAACTAACAACGGGCAAAACTTCAACTCAAATTGTAGCTTGCTACAGATCACCCAGCATGTCCCAGGACCCCCATTCTGCATTTCTGGAAACACTGGGTAACATAAAGGTCCTACCAAACACCCTAATATTGGGTGATTTCAACTACCCAAACATTAGCTGGGAGAACTACTCAAGTACCAACTCCCTTCCCAACATTTCCTAGAATTTATAAATTCAAACACCCTGGAACAACTGGTCAACACTCCCACCAGAGGTGACAACATACTGGACCTGGTCATCATCAACATGGGCGGCCAGTGTTCCACACCGGAGGTCAACTCCTCATTGGTTAGATCTGACCATTTTCTCAACAGTGGCGACAATGGTGATTTGGGTGAGCGAAATGAAACACGGAGAAGAGAGGTTATAACGCTTGGCCAACAAGATGACTTTTCAAACAATACTTGAATGCTAAAAGACTGGCTCAAACAAAGAGGGGATTTGGGAGACTATCTTGTTAGGGACGATGGACATGTTTCTACATATGCTGGCAATTTAAACACATTGAATGACCTGTTATTTAAATACAACATTTTAAATATAGATAATATGTACCTGAGAGAATGTTTACATTTGAAACTGGTCCCAAAAGGCCTACGGGTGTACAAGTTTCCCAATAATGTTACAGTAGGTTCACCATTTCATGCTTCACTTCTCAAAATGTTTGACAATTGGGGTTTTGATTTAGTTAAGGCGATTATTAAGAATAATGAAGATGAAATGGGTAATTTAATGAAGCAGATTGAGACAATAAATGAGTGTATTACTAATGATTTTTTATCTACAGTTGAGGAAGAGAAAAAGAAATATTTTGATTTAAGAAAATTTATTGATTCTAAATGTGACAAAATATTAGAAAGGAAGAAGAAAATGAATGGGGATACATTTGACTACCAAAATCATGTACACTATCCTAAACCTACGGGTACTTTGAATCATGTTTTCAGTAGTGGTTTTGAGCAAAAAGGTTACAATAATGACAATGAAATGCATTTGCAGGCTGAAGACAATTTGGACCCTTTAGAATTTCCCCCTCTCCGGAGATCAGAAAGAATAAAGAACCAGAGGGAAGGGAATTTTTATCAGAATGGATGGAGGGGGAGAAGATAGTTATTTCCAATGATACAAACTATCTTATTGAAAATTTTGAACAGATGTTAGCTTTAAATGATGTGGAGACCGTTCAAGATGAGAGTCTTTTAAACAATGTAGTTTGTACATGTAACTAGTTCAGAAATTTTAATATTTTTAATTACACAGAATTGAAT
Organism: Protopterus annectens; assembly: GCF_019279795.1. NCBI lineage: Eukaryota > Metazoa > Chordata > Ceratodontiformes > Protopteridae > Protopterus > Protopterus annectens. Next base: position 486,076,673 of record NC_056738.1, on the reverse strand, counting down.
ATAGATAAGGTATACTTTAGCCTGTTTTCCAAAGGGCTAAATTTTGTCCCTAAGAAAAAATGTGATATTAGTAAACTTGTGATCGATTTAAAAATGTTTCTTAGGAAAATCAATTTTGAACTGATTTTTGGTGGAGTTAATCCATGTGGAGACACATCTAATGAGTTAAAAAAAGAAAAGTATTTGGAATCCACCTATTCATGCACAGTTAAAAAATTTTGAAAAACTAGTTGAGGATGAGTTTAGACAGGCAGTGAAGAAAAATAAATTTGCATCTAACCTTCCATCTACTGAATATGACTTATTACATCAGTTAAGAGGGAATGCCAATCTAAGAGTGATGAAACCTGACAAAGGGGGTGGTATTGTTTTGATGAACATAATGTATGAAGCTAAAATGTTCCATATTCTTTTGGACACGTCGAAATATGGAAATGTATCCAAAAATGAAATTCATATTGGATACAGAAGAATCTACTCTACTTTAAATGATTTGTTTTTGGAAGGAATTATTGACAAGGATATATTTGACTTTTTATACACTGACGAGCCAAAAGTTCCTTCCATTTTTTGCATTCCAAAAGTCCACAAAAACTTTAAGGACCCCCCCTTTGCGTCCTATAGTAGCGGATAAAGGTTCAGCAATTTCCCCTCTAGCTAGATTTATTGATGTTAAATTGAAAAAATTTATGATGAAACATGTTTCATTTCTAAAAGATTCTTGGGATTTTTTACACAAGGTTAAAGATATGTTCAAACAAGATCTTATTTTTGTAACTATTGATGTGGTGGATCTTTTTGGTTCTATTCCACACAACATAGGTCTCGAATGGTTCGAAGATGCCATTAGATTTTCGGATGATATATCGGACAATGAAATTTATATTTGTACTGTATTGATGGAAATGGTGCTTAAATACAACTATATATTTTTTCAAGGAGAATATTTCCAACAAAGAAGTGGTGTAGCGATGGGAACAAGATGTGCCCCCATCTACGCCAATATGGTGTTAAGCACCTGGGAAACAAATTTTATTCATGATAGTGTATATAAAGATTGTTGGTGTTTATACAAACGTTACCTTGATGATATAGTTATTTTATGGAAAGACACCAAAGAAAGGTTAGATGAATTTATACAGTACATAAATAATACCACCGATTTTTTTAAATTTACCCATGAAATTGGTTTTCAAGAAATCAATTATTTGGATGTGACATTAATGAAAGACTATAACCATTTCAAATCAAGAGTATTTAGGAAGAAAACTTTTTCCAATTGCTATTTGCACTTCACTAGTGGACATCCTATCCACCAAAAAGAAGCATTGTGAAAGGTCAGTTTGTTAGAATTTTGAGAATGACCTCTGATGATTTAGATTTCAATGAAGAGAGAGAGTTTTTGGTTCAAATGTTTTTGGAAAGGGGATACCCTTTAGAATTTATTACAAAAATAAAAGATGAAGTGACTAGAGGTAGAGAAAATAGATTTCAACCCATTTTGGGTAAAGAAGTTAAAAATTTAAGTACCATGACAACAAAACTATGATAGAGGATACTACTAGCCCTAAGAATATTGCTAAGAATTTTAACAGGGGTTTTATTACGGATTTTAGTGGAGATGGTGGTTATTATCCAAAAAGTCTTTGAAAAGGAATGGAATAAATGTATTAGAATAAGTGATCTTGGTTTAAAAGAAAGCATACCCCTCATGATTATTTTCAGAAGGGGACATAACATTAAAGACCGGCTGTTGCCAATGCATAACGAGAAAAAGAAAACAGTGAAGCCTAATGGCACTTTTTCATGTAAAATGTGTGCGCAATGTCCCTGGATGGCTGACACTAGAAGTGTTGGCTGACACTAGAAGTGTCTTTATTGAAGCTAGGGGAAAAGAAATAATAAGTAAGACTCACAGTACCTGTGATTCTGCAGGAGTGGTATATATTGCTATATGTAAGGTGTGCTCCAGTTTTTATGTTGGCAAAACTGAAAGGAAGATTAGAAGAATATATGAACATGTTAAGGACATAAAAAATAGAAAAATTACTAATGCATTATATAAACACACCCACACCTGCCCCCTAGCAAAATATACTTTTTTTATTATAGAAGAAATTCAGAAAGATGAGAGGGGTGGTTTATGGAAAACAAAGATTGAATATCGGGAACTATATTGGCAGATTATTCTTGAAGCCAATAGGTCCCCAGGTTTACATGATAATGTTTCCCTTGCACCAGTTTTAAAGATGAGGGCTGCTAGACTTTAATGGTTCACCATCTAACTCGCATGCTGATATTAATTTCAATATTAATTTTCATGTTAACATTTTAACATACATTTGATATAGAATTTATTTATATATTTTTATATTTTGTAGATACACAATTATTCAATAATGTAATGAACAATGGATATTTTAATGGATTCAAATAGATTTTTAAGGTATTTTTACCTCGCTATATATACATATATTTATTTATGCATTTATTTATTGACTATTTATTGTGTTTTGTACGTCTCCACAAAATTTGCACATTCTAACATATATTTTTAGGATATTTTTAATTTAATTTCAATATATTTTAATATATTTTAACGTAATTTATATAATACATACACAAAAATATGGTCACATTTAGTTTAATGTGGAATGATATTCCTGCAATTCATGTTATTTCCATTTTGGTCACTAGGTGGGAGTGTTGCAATAACTTTTATAATAGAGTAGTTTGAAATACTTATTTTTTTAGGAGTTTGAATTTATCTGTTACAATTATTTATATTTTACAATAGATCTGGGTTCAAAAATCATCTTGTGAAGATATTATTTCATTTTATTTTACTTTATTGTAATATATTAATTATATTAATATTGACTTGGTCTTAGGTTTATTTCATAATGTGCATACCATGAAAGCATTTTACAATTCACATTATATATTTATGAGATGCTTTTTTATTGGATCATTTGAATTTCTGTTACTATATATATATATATATGTGGTTTGAAAATATTTTTCTCTGTCTGATGAAGTCTGATGTATTGACGAAAAACACGTTGTGTTGGGCTAGCGTTTCACGTTTGTGTTTGGTTCATCTAATAAAGCTGGAATTTTAACTTCAGCTGTCCGGTGCTTGGCTTCTCCTCTACACAGTGCTTTTTGTGGATCGTTTAATATAACTACTCAAGTACTAACTCCTTGCCCAACATTTCCTAGAATTTATAAATTCAAATACCCTGGAACAACTGGTCAACACTCCCACCAGAGGTGACAACATACTGGACCTGGTCATCATCAACATGGGCGGCCGGTGTTCCACACCGGAGGTAAACTCCTCATTGGTTAGATCTGACCATAAACAAATCACTTTGGATATCCACCACCGGACAAGGAAACCACCGTGAAAAACTTTTCAAAAGCAAACTTCACATTAATTAAGATGGAAGTGGAAAGTTTCAAAGCCCCCATGCTAAAGGATAACACTGTCCAAGCTGCAAAATCCTTTACTAATGCATTCTACGGGCACCTACAAGAATGCATGGATCATGCTATCCCAAGCAAAACCAAGACTCACTCCTCCAAGAAAAGGAGACCAGTCTGGTGGACCCCTGCCATAAACAAGCTATACAATAGAAGGAGGAAACTAGTACAGAAAAGAGAAAAATCCCAAGAATGGAAGACATCCCTGATCAGTATCAGCAAGAAACTACGATCCCTCATAAAACTGCCCAAGGCGAGCTTTGAAAGAAAACTTGCCAAGGACTCCAAAGATAACCACAAGGCATTCTTTAGTGGCAATGCTCAGATCTGCTCGAAATTAGTGGAGAATGGCACAAAATACAATGAACCAACAGATATTGCCTACATCCTGGCAGACAGGTTCAGTGCAAACTTCACCCCCCTCCCCACCCCCAAAAGGGCCCATAACCATACCAGAAGAATGTAAAGCTCCTGAAATCAGAGACTCAGGTTAAAATAGCCCCCTCCAAAGCCAAAAAACAGCATTAATGGGGCCGAACGGTGTCCCAGGCTGCATCCTACACGAGCTCAAATACGAATTAACCCCTCACCTAAACACACTGTTCAAACTCAGCCTCTCCACAGGCTATGTACCCATACAGCAGTACACAGCAACAGTTATTCCACTCCACAAAGGTGGAGTCACAACAGACTCTGGGAACTATCACCCTATAAGCCTGACTAGCATGGTCTGCAAGGCTATGGAGTGCATCATCATGGAACTCATTAACAGAGACATTGGGAACCTCCAAACACTGGACCCTACCCAGTTCGGCTTTAAGGGCCAGATCATGCCTCCTAAACATGGTGGCTTCTTTGAGACAGTTACCAAAGCTATAGACGAAGGAAAGGTGGTACACAGCCTACCTAGACCTCTTAAAGGCCTTCAACACCATTCCCCATTCTGGTATTATAGACAAGCTCACCAGCCTGAACATAAACCCCTATGTCACAAGATTGGTTGCCAATTGGCTCATGGACAGAACCCACATGGTGAGAGTTGCAGGAGCTAGGTCTGACTCTAAACCGGTTACAAGTGGCGTTCACCAGGGCTCAGTCCTAGGACCCCTCCTGTTCGGCATATAATTCTTGGAGGTACAGACAAGCACAGGAGGACTATGGCTGTCCAAGTTTGCACACTACTGCAAACTAGGGGCTATAAATGACTCACCAGCTGACACAGACATCCTCCAAAACGGTCTGAGACGGATACCTGGTGTCAAAATCTTGGCCTCAAGCTAAATGCCTAAAAGTGCATAGTTATTCCCTTTGGAAATAAAGTACCCACAAACTACCACATAGGTGGTAGTCTCCTAAATACGGAAAACGTAATAAGGGATCTGGTGACCCAAGTAGATAGTAATCTCTCCTTTTATAATCACATTGCCAAAGTGGTTAGAAAATCCTTCTATGTGGCCCTCCTAATCACAAAAGGGTTTGCATCCAGATCAAAAAAGGTATTTGGGCCCCTCTACTCATCACTCATCAGACCAATCATAGAATACAATGCCCTATTTGGGATGTACCTTACAAGACACCTGCAACAGCTGGAAAGACCACAGAAGTACCTCACAAAGAGGATCACTGGCCTCAAACAGATGCCCTATGCAGCTCGACTGAAAAACACCAGCTGTACTCGGTTGCATACCATCTGCTCAGAGGTGATCTCTGCCTGACATAGAAGGCCATGTCCAACCCAGAATTGATGGACATGCTCCACAAAGAAAACCTCATCCCCTCGAGCCACACGCTCTAGGGATCTAAACCTCACCACAACAATAAATAGGACGTGCTGGAGGGATAGATTCCTGTCCCAGAGACTTCCCATGCTTTGGAACAGGATTCCAATCTACATTAGGCAGAGCTCCTCGCTAGCACTTTAACAGAAACCTTGACGAGTGGATGGGAAAAAGTTTACCCCGGGGATCACTTCAGTGGATCTGCTGGACACAGGCACAGGGAACTAATCTAAGGGGGTGGCGAAAGCCAACACTTTCTGGCTAGGCTTATAAATGCCTTCGGGCAGATAGCCTAGTACCTACCTATGAACCTATTATTCCGTCATACTACACTTGACATACTGTGCCAGTTTGCTGCAGCCTCTCTAATTCTGGCTTTTATCTCCTCTTTCAGACTTCCCTTTCCTTCAACTACCCCCTAGATACTTGAAGCTGGTAACTGTTCTACTATTTTGTCTTCTATCTCAATTCTCATCTTCTTTTGATTTTGCCATTTGCTGCCATTATAACCATCTCATCTGTACTCAGTTTCATTCCATTTACCTTCAGTTTTGCATTCCATTCCCCTATCCTTTGCTGAAGGTCTTGCTCAGAGTCTGCCTGAAATGCCACATCATCTGCATATAGCTACTTTGTTGATCTGTTCCCTTTGATCAGAATGCTAATGTAGTCCATCACCAGTATGAACAGCAGTGGGCTCAGAGCTGAACCTTGAGGCATATACAATGCTACTTAGAACTCCTCGGCACCAAGATGTTCACCTCCAAAAAAGAAGTCACGTCTTACCATAATGTTCCATCTGTGTTGTAGATCTTCATTCCTTACTGATAGGACTTCGGTTCCGATGTCGGAACCAACTCGTCCAATATACAAGCTCGCCCCAGCCAAAAACTCACGAGCCAAGTCCTACCCATAGTGCCCCTCTTCTCCTTTCTTCAGAACGGGTTTGCCCACCCAGCATACAGACAACAGAAACAATAGAGATAAGGAGGCCCTATCTGAGCATATACCTGATCAGGCCCGTAGGGCCAAAGGATCCCCAGGAGTCTTTGGGTAGGGGGAAGGAGGGTGGGATGTAAGGAATGAATGAAGATCTACAACACAGATGGAACGTTATGGTAAGACATAACTTCTTTATCTGTTATAAATCTTCATTCATTCCTTACTGATAGGACTGAATCCCCAGTTACTTGTGACCTGGGTGACCCTATGGAAGGATATTCCTGAGCATCACTGAGACAAAAGATGCTCTTCCCCTGGAGTCCATATGCAATTTGTAATGCGTGATAAAGGTATGGGGGGGTTTCACCAAGTGGCCACTACGCAGATGTCATCCATATAAGCTCTGGACTGAAAAGCCACTGAAGTGGACACTGACCTGGTGGAATGGGCTTTGCAGCAGGCAAAGTTAATTTGTTTAGTTGATAAAGGTAATGCAATCTCTTAACCATTTTGACAAGGTAACTTTTGATACAGTTTTGCCCAGTCTGGGGCCTGAAAAAGCTATGAAGAGCTGGTCCAACTTTCTGAAAGATTTAGTTCTTTCTAAATAAAAATGTAGTTGCCTATGCACAACCAGCGTGTGCAACTGGTATTCACCTTTGTTAGAGAAATTTGAAAAAAAAACTGGTAAATCAATGGACTGGTTTAGGCTCGAATTTGAGAGGACCTTGGGTAAAAAGAAAGGGTTAGTTCGAAGTGATACTCTTTCCTTGTGAAAAATCAAATAAGGACGGTTAACACTCAAAGCCTGCAATTCTGATACTCTCCTAGATGAGGTGATGGCTACCAAGAATAGGGTTTTCCAGGATAAGAACTTTGTCTCATGTATCAGGAGATTTGAAGGGTGAACGGGTTGAAGTTTGTAGGACCAAGGTCAAATTCCCTGGTTCAGTTGGGGTTTTAATAGGTGGTCAGAGGAGTATAACTCCTTTCATAAAAGTCTTGCAAAGACAGTGAGACATAAGTGAAGAGTCGTTAGAACCATTATGAAAATTGACAACAGCTGCTAGGGGTACGGTAATAGCTGAGGCTGAAGCTCCTGCATGGAGAAGGGTCGACAGGTATTCCAAAACTCTATGGACTGGCATTGAGAAGGGGTCTAGTCCTTGTTGTTTAGCCCAAACAACAAACCTGGCCTATTTGCTGTGGTAGAGTTTTCTGGGGGAGGGTTTATGGGAAGCCAGAAGAATCTTTCGGACTGGGCAAGATAGGTTTATTTGCCTGGCAATCAGTGGAAGTGGAGAAACCAAGCAGTCAGCCTGAGGCTTTGAAGGTTGGAGAGGACCAGCCCTTGTGGGTGAGATAAGAGTTCCAGGGTTGGGTCTAGAATCCACGGCTGGTGAACCAAGTGACGCCATAGGAAGGAGAACTAAACTTGACAGGGCCAGTAGGGGGCAATGAGGATAACTGTTTCTAAGCTGTTAAGCTTTCTTCAAGAACTGTGGGATGAGGGGAATAGGAGGAAAAGCATACAGCAGACCGGGGGGGCCAATCGCGAGTCAGAGCATATCTCGGTGACTCCTCCTGCGGGGGGGGGGTCAGGGCAAAGAAGCTACTGCTTTTGTGGTTCGCGGGGGAGGCAAAGCAGATGCACCAAGGCCAGTCCCAATGACGAAAAATTTGAGTCGCTACTACTGGGTTGAGAGACCACTTGTGAGGCATCAAAATATTCCTGCTCAGTCTGTCTGCAATCAGATTGGAATTCCCAGGAATGTGCGTTGTTAGTAGAAAGCAGTTGGAAGCTATCACCCACTGCCACACTCTCAGGGCTTCCCAACATAAGGGGTAGGACTTGGTTCCCTCTTGCTTGTTGATGTACCAGACTACTGACATATGATCCGATTGGATAGCAATTGTCCCTGACGGAAGGGTTGTTTGGAATGCTTGCAACGCTAAGAGCACCACCCTCAGTTCTAGGGCACTGATATGCAGATTGGCCTCTAACGAGGACCAATTGCCTTGGACGATCGTTCCTTGAAAATGCCCCACTCCATCAGATAAGCATCAGTGGTCTTGGGTTGGGCAGGGAAAAGGGGTAGACGCCACAAATCCTCTTCTGACTTCATCTACCAACTTAGATTCTGTTTGCAATGGTTTGTAATGCAGATCGGGTAAGACATTGGTTGTGCTAGGTGAGACCATTGAGATGATAGTAGCCATTGAAATAGCTACATATGGAACCTTGCTAGTGGCACCAGTGAGACTGTAGCTGCCATAGAGAACAACAGTTGCAGGACCTGTCGAGCAGGGACACTATTTCGAGACAGTATTACCTGAAGCTTAGATCTTAGTTTTTGAAGTCTGTGTAGAGGTAGAGCAGCTGTGCAGGAAGTTGCATCGAACTTTGCCCCAATGAACTATAAGCTCCAAGATGAAATCAGCTTTGACTTGTCTAAGTTTATGGAAATTCCTAGGTTTTCTGCCAGATTTTGAGTGTATGACATGGCTTGAAACAGTAGACTCCTGGTTGGGGCAGTAAAGAGCCAATCGTCCAGGGACGGAAACACGCGGAATCCTCGTAGTTTCAGGTGAGCTACTACTACTTCCAAGCATTTGTTGAATACTCTGGGGGCTATGGAGAGACAAAAGGGCAGTAGTCGGAATTGGTAATGACTGGCTCCCAGCTGGAAGTGGAGGTATCTCCTGGATCGTTTGTCCATTTTTACTTGGTAATAAGCATCCTGGACATCTATAGAGCACATCTAGTCATCCTTCTCCAGAAATGGAAGAATGGACTGAACCATGACCATCCGAAATTGTTTGACAAACTTGTTCAGCACACTGAGATCCAAAATGGGCCTCCAGTCACCTGTCTTTTATGGCACTAAAAAGAACCTTGAGTAAAATCTGGATCCTATTTGGTCTGGTGGGACTAATTAGATGACTTTTTCTTAGCAGCTTTTTAACTTCTAGTGCTGCTGTATCCCTCTGACTGGGTGGGACTTCAGTGATTTGCCTTAGAAGCTTGGGGTAAAGGTTGAAGGGGATAAGAGAATCTCTGGTTATTATTCTCTGCACCCAGGAGTCTGATGTTATCGATTACCAGGCCAAGCAGCACAGAGAAAAACATCCCCCAACTGCATCCCGAGCAAGCAATCAGGCTGCTCCTCAGGAGCGCTGATAGGGTTGACCAGAGAAGGAATCTCTGGAGAGCGCTGATAGGGTTGACCAGAGAAGGAATCTCTGGAGCCCTGGTTTCACAGACCCCCTCTGCCCCAAAAAAGGCATCTCCCAGATGAGACCCCCCCCACCTGCCCTGGGGGGGGGGGGGACTGCTCGCCACACATGTTGCGGAAAGGTCCTTGGGATTTATTAAACAACCTCTAATTTTGAATCCAAGACAAAACAAACTAACTGAAGTAACCAGTAGACCCGAAGAGGCTTACAATTCTGTGATAAATCCAAACGCTAAAGTTAGTAAAGAGCTCTCATGAGGCTAGAATCGTGGAAATTCAGTTTATTGTTACAGAAACTTGAAGCGCTAAAATAAAAATACACTTTTCGTCGCCAAATAATAAGCAACTTCTTCAGAAGACAGCTAGGACTGCAGTCTGTTTCCTTATATTAAAAACGTGTGTTAATTAATTAATTGTTTAATAGGACAGTCATTCCTTAAAGGGCTTTGTACTTATAGTTCTCCTTAGTGCACGCTTAGTCTCGTATATGTATATATCAGTTTAATAAATTATTCTATATAAATGCATTGAATGTATTAACAGAAAAGAAAGAGTATGCATACATAAACAGGTTTTGTTATTTTCAATTAGTTAAAATAATAAAAGCACATATGAACATATTGTAAAATATAACATTCAAACAAATGTAAAAGTATAAATATATTTTAACTACCAGAACTATGTGTTATAGGGGTACTGAAACGCCTAGGTGTTCTTAAATTTCATTGTTCAAGTCAGTGCAAAAACATTTTATTAGAAACATCTTATTAAAAATTTCTTATTAACAACCTATTAACAGAATTAAAAACAGTATCTCGTAGTCCGGGGATCTAAAAATGCTACTATAATTACGAAAACACTGGGAACTGTGTCTAAATTTTATATAGAATCTTGTGTAAAATCTTGTGTAGAATTTCATATAAGATATGGGATGGGCTATCTTAGGTATAATCTCCCTCCCTAAATACCACAATAAATGGACACCTATAAAATAAATAGTAAATATGTAAATATACAATATACAATATTTAAAAATATACAATATTTAAAACTACATTGAAAACTTTTTAAAGTAATTGTAAATTTAATATTTGAATCTATAATAATTAGTAAATACATATTCCTACTTATTCTTTAACCGTCGACTTTCCCATGGAACGCAAAGCCTAGAAAATAGAGCCTGAAAGGGTTCTAGTTATTGAGACTATCATCTTTCCATATTTTTCAGCCTTAAAATACATTTTAGAGGACATTTCATTGATTCCTGGGTATTGATTTGCGTTTGTTCTCAACTGCCACACCAGTTCTTTCCTCTCTAGTTTTAAAGGTTCATATTTACTTCTAGGGTCCTCACTTATTTGTTCTATGGCTTTGAATTTGAAACTGTGGCCCACAATTTCCTGGCAATATCTAGCTAATGCATTTTCTAATTTTTGTCTACTGATACAGTAATTATGTTCGTTTGATACTGTTTTTAATTCTGTTAATAGGTTGTTAATAAGAAATTTTTAATAAGATGTTTCTAATAAGATGTTTTTGCACTGACTTGAACAATGAAATTTAAGAACACCTAGGCGTTTCAGTACCCCTATAACACATAGTTCTGGTAGTTAAAATATATTTATACTTTTACATTTGTTTGAATGTTATATTTTACAATATGTTCATATGTGCTTTTATTATTTTAACTAATTGAAAATAACAAAACCTGTTTATATATGCATACTCTTTCTTTTCTGTTAATACATTCAATGCATTTATATAGAATAATTTATTAAACTGATATATACATATACGAGACTAAGCATGCACTAAGGAGAACTATAAGTACAAAGCCCTTTAAGGAATGACTGTCCTATTAAACAATTAATGAATTAACACACGTTTTTAATATAAGGAAACAGACTGCAGTCCTAGCTGTCTTCTGAAGAAGTTGCTTATTATTTGGCGACGAAAAGTGTATTTTTATTTTAGCGCTTCAAGTTTCTGTAACAATAAACTGAATTTCCACAATTCTAGCCTCACGAGAGGTCTTTACTAACTTTAGCGTTTGGATTTATCACAGAAGCGTAAGCCTCTTCGGGTCTACTGGTTACTTCAGTTAATTTATTAAACAACATTTTTCCGCCCTCTGATTCCTGGAGTAAGATCGTTGAGGGGTTAAAAGTATGCCCATGGCAGACAGGGTCTTTCAGTCCTTCTCACACCTGGCTAACATCTCCTTAACTTTTGGGCCAAACAAAGAGGATTCATCAACAGGAGAATTGACAAAGGAGGACTTGAAAGGATCTGCAAAGTCACAGTCGCATCCATGCATGACATTTCATGACAACACCTGAAGTGGCAGCTCTGGCTGTCCTTCGGTTGTGTGGGCTATCAAACGCATGGAGAGTTGGAGATGTACTCTAGGGTGGCAAGCTGAGACGCAACCTTGTCTTGCACCTCTTCAGGTAGTACCCCAGCCAAAAGTACCTGAAAGTTCTGTAATCCGGTCCCTTTGGAGAAGTGTAAAATGTGCCAAGTAGTTCAGAGACCGTAAGAAAGAGAAAAATCAAAGACTATAAAAACTAAACAAGAGAAAATACCAAAAAAATCTTTCACTTAGCTAAGAGTGCTGGCTTGCCATGTCTTGAAAAGTACGCGGCAAATGAGATTTAGAGAAAGGAGAAGAGGGGTGCTATGGGTAGGACTTAGCTCAAGCATTTTTGGATGGTGTGAACTTGTTTATTGGCTGAGTCTGTTCTGAGGTCGGAATCAAAGTCCAATCAGTAAGGAATGAATGAAGATTTACAACTTCAAATGCATATTTTTCCTTGTGAATTGCACTTTCAATTTTCTCCTTCTCATCTCCACTCACAGCCTCCATCTTAAATTTAGTGATCACTTGCAGATGCCCTGTGACACCACCTAGTGATCATCTCAAAAAGCGTCTTCCAAAGAGTAGTGGAAGTTTCCATGTGCCCTTGTCAAAATTCCCCTAGTTGATCATCAGTACCACCTTGGATCTCCCCGGAAGAGGCAAATTACTTAGTGGAACTAACCCAGTCAACAAGGTGTAAATAAAATAAACAGTATGACTACTCCATACAGTTCTGGAGGCCATACAGCTGCTGCTGCAAGGAATATACAGAAAACACATCAAAGGTCAGTGCACAGAAGGAAAGGGATACTACAGACTACAAGAGCTAGCGTTTTTGAGTCTATAAAAATAGGACGAATACAATACTGGTACACAAACTCATGTCAGGAACAGCTAAAGAGATCATCCTGAACAGAAAGTTCAGGAAGAAAAGTAAGCAGCAGACTACAGGGACTAACTATTCTATGGATGTCAAAGTGCTTTTTCACTGTGAGAGTTACAGCCCCATGGAATGTATGGTGGAAAGAGAATGAAGAGGGATAGGGCAGGTGGAGAAAGGGAAAGAGGGGAGGTAGAATGGTAAATATACTTCAGAGGCAAGCTATTAATAATAAGCAATGCTTATTGCTTCCTAGTGCTATCAAGCAATTGCAGTGTTCTGTAAAGGTAACATGCATACTAAATTTTAACACAAAATGACAATCCAACCATAAAACACAGCTGTGAAACAGAATCTGATGACATCAATGAAATGGAGAACTATACCCAAGTGGAACCCAGTGACAAGAATTCAGTGGCTACATAAATGACTGAATTAATACCAGTTCAATATTAAATGACCAACAAAATCAGCCAACAAGGAATATTTTTTTCTGAGGTGGGCTTTGCTACAAAACACTCCCCACCCCATCTTTATATAACCTACCACAAGACTATATCAGTATGAAAAGTATGCAATCTCTAAGGGAAGGAGGGTCATTCAAATGCATTGTTGACAAGGAGATCAACTGCATTCATTTGACAATTCCAGACTAATAAAGCCAGCTCCAGTGGCATAGAGTGACAAAAGCCACTGTTAGTGGCTTAGATGTATGCTGACATTTTCAAGGGAGAATGGGTGTACTTCTATCTTGTTGGGAGCCTGGCAACTGGCTCTCTCACTGTTAGGCAAAAGCCTTCATGAAGCTAATCACAGGAGCATGCATTTGCAAGGGGAGAATGTACTGATCCAGACTAACACATGTTACATGTCCCCATGTCCAGTTGGGACAAGTTAGGGCTAAGGCTTTTATCCCTTACTGTCTAGATATCAGGCAGCAAGGGCACAACCACCTTCATGGTTACCCAAATGACAGCCCCTCCAGATGTCTCTCAGCCTCATGTAGGGGTACCAATGCAGTGGAAGACTCGCACTCGACCCCAGCTAGGGGAGATTTTATAGTTTGTAGGCATGGAGGGAAAGAATATAGAAAAATTATTATACAAAGGTCAATAATTATCAGTCTAAAGGCAGCAACACAGTCATCCCTAGCAAACCAACACCCTATCAAAAAAGACAATGCATCTGTCAACAGGGATATTTTATTCACTTGGAGATGGAAAAATCATGGGTACACTCGCTGCTGAAATATGCAAGCTACGGAATCAGAAAATCCCTATGGTATTTGGGTGGTGCACTGATACAGCAGTTAGCACTGTCGCCTCACAGCAAGAGGTTCTCCGGTTCAATTCTTGGCTGGAGCACCTTCTGTTTAGAGTCTGCAGGTCTTCCCTGCGTTTGCGTGGGTTTCCTCCCACATTCCATGCATATGGAGCATTTCTTCCCACACCTCCGCTGTAAATGGGATCTGTCCAGTCAGACTTTCCCGGTAAAAAAGAAGTTATGTTCTTACTATAATGTTCTATCTGTGTTGTCTATCTTCATTCTTCATTAACTTGTGGATCTCGGGTTCCAACCCTTGGAACCGACTCTGCTACATCACTAGCTTGAGATTCGAAGCTTGACTTTCTCCTCCCTACCCATAATGCCTCTTCTCCCAAAATACACCAGATCCAGTTTGCTATCATTGTATATCCCCTGTCCACTACAAATAAACAATCAAATAGTAGAACAGGAAAGAACAGGAGCTCAAACAAGAACAAATGCTACATGAACATATCCATCAGGTCACTCAAAATATGGGACTGGGGAAGGGGGGGGGGGGTTAATGAAAAATGAAGTCAGACACCACAGACAGAATGTTACAGTAAGAACATAATTTATATTTGATGCTGTCATTTCATTTGTTCATTAACCTATGGGACAGAGTCCCCAGCTACAGGAAGCCTGGGTGGCCCACATAGAAGGGTATTCCGGAGCAAAGCAGAGGCAAAACAAGACCTATTCCTGGAAATTATGTCCAATTTATAATAAGCAATGAATGTATGAGGATTAGACTATGTGGCCACTGGACAAATGTCATTAATACAGACTCTTAAACCAAAAAAGCATGAGAAGCTGCCACAGACCTTGCAGAATGAGCCTTAATCTGACCAGGTGCAGGGATGTTCTTAACAGAATAAACAAAAAAAATGCAGTCTTAACCATCTCTCCAAAGAGGTCTTAGTAACTGCTTTACCTCTTTTAGTGTCTGAAAAGGATATGGAACAACTGTTCCTACTTCCTGAAATTCTTAGTTCTGTGCAAGTAAAAACATAATTGTCTCTGCACAATAAGTAAATGAAGAGTATTATTCTCCTCTATTCTGGAAATTTGGAAAGAGAACAGGAAGGCTGATGGAGTGATTGACTATCTTCTGTAGCAACGTTAGGGAAGGACGACAGGTTGATGCATAAGGTTATCCTATCTTTGTGAAAAATTAAATACAGGAAATTGGATGAAAGGGCCTGTAACTCAGATTCTTCCTGCTGAAGTAATGGCCACCAGAAAAAAATGTCTTCCATGATAGAAACTTTAAATCGACTGTGGATGCTGGTTCGAAAGGGGCATAACAGTCAAATCCCAAGGGGGAGTAGGATCCTTAATGGGGGGATGGAGTAAAAAGTTACCCCTAAGGAAAGCTTTGATGAAGCTAATGAAGAAGAGTCCTCCCCTAAATGAAAGCTGGAAATTGCAGCTAACTGAACTTTAACAGTGAAACAACTAGTCTCATCGTTAAAAAGGGAAGCCAAAAAATCCAGTACCATCGGGATGGGGACCATAAATGAGTCTATTTCTGTTGGGCCCATATGGAAAATTAGAAGTTATGTACCTACCATAACGTTCCATGTTAGTTGTCTTCTCTCGCCTTCTTTCTTGCTGGATGGGTTTGGAGCCGATCCTCGGCTCCGACTTGCTTAGCTTGAGAACTCCTTTTACCAGCTCGAGGCAACCCTATATCCCATGATGCAAGGCGAGACTACCTCAGATCTTGTTTGGTAGCTAAATAACCCTGCCAATAATAGTAATCCCAAAGGAAGAGCAAAACTAGCCTAGAAGAACTAGGCAAAAGTTCTTAAGATAGACTCTCTAAAGAACTAAGGAGAGTGAATCTGATAAAGAGAAACTCTTCAAGATCTGTCCAGGCCAGGGGGAAGGAGGGAGGGCAAGAAAGAAGGCGAGAGAAGACAACTAACATGGAACGTTATGGTAGGTACATAACTTCTAAATGTTAAGTTGTCAATCTCGCCTTCATTCTTGCTGGATGGGACCGCGTCCCTAGCACCTGTATCCCGGGTGGCACAATGGAAGACACTCGAGTACTGTGGAACCAAAACTGGCTCTGTCCCTGGAGGCCAAATCTAATTTGTAATGAGAGACAAAGGTATGAGGAGTGGCCCAAGTAGCTGCTGCACAAATGGTATCAATGGGTAGCCTATCGTGAAAAGCTGTAGAAGTGGATAGGCTCCTGGTTGAGTGTGCCTTCGGTTTTGAGGGTAGTTGCTTGCCTCTGAGCGAATACACATAAGAAATGGTGGAAGATAACCATCTGGACAAAGTCACTTTTGATACTGGGAGACCTTTCCTGTTTTCTGCATAGGAGACAAATAATTGATCTGATTTCCTGAATTGTTTAGTTCTATGCAAATAATATCTGAGCTGACGATGGACATCCAAAAAAATGAAGCTTTTGTTCAGCTCTGTCAGAATAATTTGGGGAAAAACTGGTAGATCAATGGATTGATTAATATTAGTTTGAGAAACAACTTTGGGAAGAAAGGATGGATTTGTTCTCAAGGATACCCTGTCCTTGTGAAAAACCAAGTAAGAGCGGATGCAGAGAGCTTGAATCTCAGATACCCTCCTTGCTGAAGTGACAGCCAGTAAGAAAATAGTTTTCCAGGTCAATAACTTCAAGGAGCATGAAGCAGACGGTTCGAAGGGGGGTAAAATCAAGGATGCTAACATCAAATTCAGATCCCATTGTGGAGGAGGATGTTTTATTGGAGGCTTTAGGAGAAAAACTCCTCTCAGAAAAGCTTTGCATAGTCTATGTGACATAATGTTATGATCTTGCAAGCCAACATGATATTTGGAAATAGCCGCCAGTTGAACTTTGACTGTTGATGAAGAAGATCCTGACTGAAAAACTTCAGCCAGAAAATCTAAAACAGAGCACAGGTGCAGTAAAGGGATCAATGTGCCTGGAGTTTGCCCAAAGGCCACTTGCTAGCATAAACCGTTCTGGTGGGCGACTTCAAAGAAGCTATTAAGATATCTCTGACAGGATCAGAGATCATAGGAAGCCTGGCTAGGGAAGGAAGTGGAGCAACCAAGCAGTGAGGTTGAGAGAACGAATGGCCCGGTGCTGTTGACCCGATTGGTGGATCAAAAGATCCGAACTGGGTCCAGATGCCAAGGCTGCACCAGGAGGTGACGATGTAGGGAAACCAAATTTGTCGAGGCCAGTAAGGGGCAATGAGAATCAACTTGGCTCTCAAAGCGGTAGCTTTTGAATGACCTGTGGAATTAAGGGAAAGGAGGAAAGTGCAGAAGTCCCAGGGCCAATCCTGGGTTAGAGAGTCTCTCAGGGTTGGCCTGATAGGGGAAAAAGGGTGAAGAGGTCCGGGCATTTGTTGTTTTGGGGTGTAGCAAAAAGGTCGCAACAAGGGGTGCCCCACGTCAGAAATATCTCGTCCACTATCGATTGATTGAGAGACCACTCGTGAGGCATGAGAATGGCTCTGCTCAGTCTGTCCGCTAAGAGGTTGGACCTGCCGGGGATGTGCGTTGCTATCAGAAACCGATGAGAGGAGATTGCCCATTGCCAAAGTCTGAGAGCTTCTCGACAAAGGATAGGATCTGGTCCCGCCCTGCTAGTTGATGTACCAGACCACAGACATGTTGTCCGTTTGAACTGCAATAGTCCCCGCGGGAAGAAAGTCGTTGAGGGCTTGCAACGTTAAAAGCACCACTCTCATCTCCAGGACATTTATGTGCAGATGGTATTCGATGGGTTGCCAAGTCCGTGGACCATCCTGCCTGATAATGCCCCCACCCGATCAGAGAGGCATCCGTAGTGACTGGGAGGAGGGGAACAAATGGTCGGCCCTGATGAAGTAGAGGGAAGATATCCACCAGGTTAGATGAGTCCTGCGATTGTGTAACCAAGATTTCGTGCCTCATGGGAAGGTTCTGGAGCGACCACTGAGTGAATAACATCCACTGCAGAAGACGCATGTGGGCGAGCTAATAGTAGAAGTACAATGGCCGCAGCCATAAGACCTAGAACCTTCAGAACCAATCTGGCTTTGTCTTTGCTGCTCTGCAATAAAATCCAACGTATTTTGGATGTCCAGAATTCTCTGATCTGTTAGTCTGGCTAACATACTGACGGTGTTTAATTCTGCCTATAAAGGTGATAGATTGGCAAGGCAGCAGAGAAGATTTTTGAAATTCACTGATATTCCCAACCTTTTGCAAAGCTGCAGAGTGTAGTCTCTGCTCTGAAGCTGATGCTTGGTGGTGGCGGAGAGGAGCCAGTCGTCTAAATAAGGAAACACCTGGAATCCTTGACGTCTCAGATGAGCTGTGACCACTGCCATGCATTTGGTAAACACTCTGGGGGCTGAAGTGTGGCCAAAGGG
Source organism: Protopterus annectens (assembly GCF_019279795.1). Classification (NCBI taxonomy): domain Eukaryota; kingdom Metazoa; phylum Chordata; order Ceratodontiformes; family Protopteridae; genus Protopterus; species Protopterus annectens. Next base: position 486,058,305 of record NC_056738.1, on the reverse strand, counting down.
CAGGGCTCTGAATTGATAATGACTGGTCCCTAGCGCGGAGAAACCTCCTGGAGCGCCTGTGTATCTTTATGTGATAGGTCCTGAAGGTCTATCGAGCACATCCAGTTGTCCTTGCCCAGAAAGGGCAGAATGGACTGAAGCGTGACCATCCAGAATCTTGCCTTCTTGACAAATCTGTTTAGATTGCTCAGGTCTAAAATCAGTCTCCAATCTCCGTCCTTTTGGGGACCAAAAGAATCTCGGATCCTACTTGGTCTGCTGGAACAGTCTGGACGGCTCTTTTTCTAGGAGCTTTGAAACTTCCTGTTTGCCAAATCCCTTTGACCGGGTGAGATGTCTGGAAGGGATTGGTGAGATACCTGGGATTTTGTAACCCTCGGATATGATCGACTGTACCCACATGTCTTGTGAAAGGGCCAGGCTACTGGGTACAGCGATATCCTTCCCCCGACTGCCTCCAAGGGTGGACAGTCGGGCAACACCTCAGGGATGCTGAAAGGGCTTATCAGGAAGAGACTCCCTGTTGCCCTGATTCTGGGGACCCCTGCCTCTAGGGTGGCGTCTATTATTGTTACCCCTCTGCCTCTGGGGGTAAACTGACCACGTGTGTCCGGTGCTGCTCCTTGGGCTTTACGGAACCACATCTTTCCTCCTTTCTGACCCTTGGGATAGGGTCTAGAAGGGGTGGAAAAATGGACTCCTACGGCAGAAAGAGTTTTGCCGTCTTGCTCACATCTGGTCAAGGTTTCCTTCACCTGAGGTCTGAACAAAACCGAACCGTCAAAGGTGGTATTGGTGAAGGACGCCTTAAAGGGGTCCGCGAAATTACAAAGCCGCATCCAGGCTTGACGTCTAAGAGCCACTCCTGTGCCTGCGGTTCTGCTCGCTCCATCGGCTGCATAGGATATGAGCCGCATGGAGGAGTTGGTTAATGAATTTAGGACTGCTAGCTGTGAGGCAATCTTGTCTTGAGCCCCAGCAGCTGAAGGATCCTGAACCACTTCACCTAGTTCCTTGAGAATATCTCTTTGAAGTCTGGTGAAATGACAAAGGTAGTTCAGCGAACGCATAGCAAAGATCGCTGAAGAAAACATCCATACCTATCCATGGTCCTAGAATCTTTGTTAGGAGGATGGACAGGCACGGAAGGATCATAAGTTCCTTCTTGGTGGCCGCCACCACCATAGCATCCACAGAGACATCCTTAGAAAGAAACTGCTTGTCTGAAGGGGCCGTAATAAATTTGGATGGCCTCCTGGGGACAGGTTCCACAGAATCTGGGGCCCACGCCTTCGAGCCACTACCTGCATAAGTGGGTGAAGGCGGAGACACCCAGGAGGTGGAGGGTCGGGATCCAAAAGCCTCCAGGTATACCGACTCATCCTCGGAGGGGTCAATGGAAGGCCAGTTCCCATTCTGTTTGAGGAGTTCAAGGATGTCTGAAAAGGAGACATCCTCAGAGGGGGACCGTGGGGAACCCTCCGACTCATCTAAGTCGGTATCAGATGTTGTAGACTGTGAAGTCTGTGTGTTTCCTCTTACACGTCCTCTTCGGGGGTTCCCCTGCGGGATCAGGAGAAACCTCGGAAGAGGAAGTTATTCCCAATGGGGAAACCTGGGGCGATGGATCCCTGGGCCTGAGAGCAAGAGGCTGGCAAGAGACATCAACAGGCACCGAAGAGGGAGGAGCTAAAGGGATGGACCGTTGACCTGGCTCAGGTGCCAGGACACTCCTCATCACCTCAAAGGCTCCTCTCCCAGGAGGCCAGAATACTCCCGTTCGAAGAAACAGGAATTCCGGCTCCACTGAGAGAGAAGGCTCGAGGCGATGTCGGTGCCGAGCTGCTGAAGCCCGAGAGGGTCAGACAAGGGTCCGATGCCACTAGCCCCTCGGAGCAGACAGGAAACTCAGCGACGGATCCCTCCAAGGAAGGTCTCATGGAGGAGATCGCAGTCGCTGTCCCGAGAGTTCGCACGAACTCTGAAGAAGAGTCGGAGGAGGAAGTTCAAGGGAAGAGCAATAGCGAAGTCTGCTGAGGCGGGTTATGGAGCATTTGGGCTAGTGCCTGTGACTTCAACAGCCTGCTTACCACCCTCTCTAAATCGTGGTCAGACAGCCTGGAAGATCTCGAAGATCGGCTCCGGTGACTCCGTTCCGACAAAGAGGAGACCTCGGAGCAGAGTGGATCGACTCAAAGGAGATCTCTTCTGAAGCCATCGGAGCGTCCTCTGGGTTCCAGATGGGCGAAGGCCCGATACTGGATAACCGAGCCGACAAGGCAACTGTAGACTGAGGGAACAGACACTACCACATCAGAGGAAGAAGAGCCACCGAGGAAGGCTTAACCACTGTAGCCTGAACCTTAGGTGGCTACCCAGTCTTAGTGGGTGAACCTTCTGGCTTTAATAAGCCATGGAGGATTAACTTGTTCCTCCTCTCCTGAAGGACTCTCTGGCTAAAGAATGACATATAGCACAGGAGTCCTGCAGAGGCAGTAAACACAAGAAGTGTGACCGTCTGTCAGAGACATCTTTGAACCTTTCCTTCCCTAGACATAGTCTAAGCAAAACACACACACACACACACTGAACAGTCACTATTACTCCCAAAACACACACACAGATAGGGATTAAGAAGAAGCCTAGGCCTAACTGAAAAATTATTAACTTTACAAATTAACGAAAGTTTAATTAAAAGGGAAAATAGGGTGGGCTGTAAAACTACACACTATCTGATTATTAAGAAGAGGAGAAAACCCTGACTAAATTGTTTGAAAATTCAAACTCACCTGAGCTGGCAAAAAATGAGATCTGAGGTAGTCTTGCCTTGCATCATGGGATATAGGGTTGCCTCGAGCTGGTAAAAGGAGTTCTCAAGCTAAGCAAGTGCTCGAACCCAGCAAGAATGAAGGCGAGATTGACAACTTAACATCCTTTTTTTGCTTACTCTTACAAATTTTCCTGGTGAAGTGTTTATGGGCAGAAATCAAGATCTTCTGGACAGGGAATAAAAGCCTGGGATGTCTGGCCATCATCGGAATTGGAGAAATCATGCAGTTAGTTTCAGGCCTTAAAGGTCCAGGTGAGGGTGCCCCAAGGGGCGAGACAAAAGATCCGGAGCTGGATCTACTGTCACCAGAGGGCAAATCAGATGAGACTAAAGACAGGTGAACCAGACTTGTCGAGGTCAGAAGGGGGCAATGAGAATAACTTTCCTCTTCAGCCTGGATGCCTGTTGCAAAAACTTGGGAATTAGGTGCAATGGTGAAAATGCATAGAGTAGACGGAGGCCAAACATGGACTAGAGCGCATCCCCCCGGGGCCTGTCCCTGAGAAGGGATTAAGGAAAAGTACCGGCTGCGTTTGTTGTTGAGAGGGGAGGCAGACAGGTCCATTTCTGGAAGATTATGTTTGCCGTGGATTGGTTCAGACACCACTTGTTAGGCATCAATAGGACTTGGCTGAGCCTGCCCACTACAGTGTTGGGACTCTCCCAGAATGTGCGCTGCCATTAGAAAGCGGTTGGTAGATATCACCCACTGCCATACACACTGCTTCTTGACACTGGAGGGGGATAGGTAGGACCTGGTTCCTCCTTGTTTGTTCATGTACCAGACCACTGACATTGTCTGGTCTGTACTGCAATAGTCACTAGAGGAAGAAAGCTGTGTAGCTCTTGCAATGCCAGAAGAACTGCTCTCATCACTAGGACATTGATATGGAAAAGTTGGTCTCCTGTGAAATCCATGTGCCTTGAACCATCTGACGCGAACAGTGCCCCCTTCACCCCACCTGGGAGGCATCCTTGGTCAATGTGACATTTGCAGAAGGAAAAACGAAGGGCTGTCCTTCAGTAACATCTGCAGAGTAAAGCCACAATAGTAGGGAGTCTTTGCAGACTCGGAAAAGTCTGATGGGAAGGCTTGGAGGATTTCTGCATAAAGACAATTATACCGCTAATGTTCACTGTAAGACTCGTGTAAAGACAAGTTGTGGGCAGAAGAGGTACTGTGGCCACCAAAGAGCAGAGAGTTTGAAAACCAAACTCGCTGGGGACTTTGGTATGGCTAGAATTTGTTTGACGTGAAGGTGCAGGCTTGATACTCGAGCCACTATTAGATAAGCCTAAGAAAGTGAGGTGCCCAGCCGTGCTCCTATGAATTGTATCACATGAACTGGCTCCAACTGGGATTTCTCCAAAATGAGGGTTATGCTAAGCTGTGGAGCCAGCTGTAAAACATAATCCCTGGCCTGAACAAGAAAATGCCTGGTTGAAGAGGTCAGCAGCCAATTGTCCAGACAGGGAAATATGTGGAATTCCTGCAGCCTCAGATGAGCTGCAACCACCATCAAGCATTTGGTGAACACTACGGGGGTTGTGGTGAGACTGAACGGGAGTGATCTGAAGTGAAAATGATTGGATGCAAGCCAAAAATGAAGAAATCTTCTGGAGCGCCTTTCCATCCTGATGTGGTAGCGTGCATCTTTCGGGTCTACTGAGTACATCCCAGTTGTTCATGCTCAGTAGAGGTAGGATGGACTGAACCGTAAACCATCCTGAACTTGTTGCTCTTTACCGATTTGTTCAAGGATGTCAGGTCCAGAATGGGCCTAAGGTCCCCTTGTCTTTTTGGGTACCAAAAAGAACCTCGAGTAAACACCTGATCTGACTTCACTGCAGAGACCTCCTGGATGACTTTTTTTTGCAGCAATTTTGCTATTTCCGTGGCTGCACCCTCTCTCTGATTGGGTGGTACATCAGGGAAGACAGATTTTTGTCTTGGTGTCTCTAAAAAGGGAATGGAGTATCCTCTGTATACAATCCTTAGCACCCATTGATCATTAGTGATGGCTTCCCAGGCTTCGGGGTGCAAGGAAAAGCACCCCCCCAACTGCCACCAAGGGGAGGTAGTCAGGCAACTGTTCAGGAGCACTGAAAGGGCCTGTCCAAGGAGGACTCTAGTGACCCTTGGTTCTGCAGATACCCTCACCCGCGTGGGCAGCGTCTAACATTTTGGAAATTTCCCCCTCTGCCCCTGGGGGAAAATTCTCCCTGAGAATCCTGAAAAGGACCCGGAGATTTCTTGAACCACATCTTTTTACTCCCACTCTGGTTCCTGGCGAAGGACCTTTGTGGAGTAGAAAAATGGATCCAGACTGCAGACAGGGTGTGTTTCGAAGTGTGGGCCCAAACAAGGTTGATTCGTCAAAAGCCGCACTGACAAAGGACACCTTGAAAGGTTCCACAAAGTCACACAGCTGCATCCAGGAATGACGGCTTATGGCAATGCTGGAACCAGAAGCCCTTGAGGTACCCTCTGTTGTACGGGTTTATCAACCTCATGAATGCATTCAAACAGGAATTGCAGGGTGGCCAGTCTGGAGGAGAAAAACCTTCAGATCCTCAGCAGACATGAACCCCAGAGTAGAGCTAGAGAGCTCCTTGACCAAGTCCCTCTGCAGCCTCAAAGTGGGAGAAGTAGTTTAGCACTTTCAAGGTGAAACTGGCCGAACTGTAAACACTCTTACCAAATCTGTCCAAAGACTGAGACTCCCTGTTAGGGGAATGGACACAAGAGCTTTCTTGGGCCAGCAACATTTTAGTGGCTGCCACAACGATCATGGCATCTACCGGAATACCCTTAGTATAAAAAGCTTTGTCCTGCGGAGCACTGAAGATTTTGCCCACAGGCTTGGGTATGGGTTCTACTGTGTCTGGTTCCTTCCATGCCCTTGAAGACACCAGCTTGATGAGCAGGTCTGCAGGGGGAGATAACAAGGATGCAGATAGACTGGACCCAAAAGACTCCAACAGAACTGATTCCTCCAGGAAGGGGTTTTGGGAAGATCATCCATCTCTTTGGTGGAGAATTTCTAAGATGTCTCCAAAGAACACATCATCCAGTGGCGATTTTGGGGACCCCTCCCTTTCCTCAAAATCATTATCAGTGGTGATAGACTCCTCTGGGGAATCTATGTGCCTCCTCTTGCACAGTTTCTTCCAAGGAACCACTTCGGTGTGATGCTCCGGGGAGGTGTTGGAAGATGTGGAGGTCAACAGATGGGACAGTATGGAGGCTTCCTGGGACCGGCTGTCCACGTGGAAGATGAGAGGCCTTGGAGACAGATCCAGTGGAGACAAGGGGAGGTTCTGTAGGGGTGATAACCAAGGGTCTCCCAGAATGGAAGAGGACCCTCTCCACCACTTTGAAGGCAGAAGGGCTCCGAACACCAGTGGGCAGTCCCCCCCCCCTGGGCAAAGGCCACTGGAGAGGAGAACTCACGGGGTTCTCCTGCTCTAATGGGGGAGTTGGAGTCCAGATGTCAAATGCTGATGCTCCAAAGGGAAGTGAGAACTCCAAAAACTTCAGAGTCAAAGTTACCCCCCCACCCCCGGAACAGAAATCGAGACTACAGCTCAGAGACTCTCAAAACTGACACTGTCAGGGAGGCAGTCTGACAAGAAGATGTGATGACTTTCACCTCTAACACTCCAGTTCCCAGGACTAACGAAACAGATGACTCCGAAACAGAGGGTCGGACTGGAGAAGGAGCCACGGGGCGGAAAGGGGGAAGTCTCACAATCCAGAGATAGGCGAAGCAAGCAAAATCCCCATCTCAGTCTGAGCTTTGAGAAATTGCCTCATCAATCTACCAACATCTTTGTCCGAAAGGCTCCAAGAAGATCTGATAGAGGAGGAAGTGGAAGCAGGTCTTGAAGTCCTTTTTGGGAGGTCTCCGAGAAAGGAGATCTCTGAACCGAGAAGCTTGGCCCCAAACTAGGAACCAAGTTCCACGGCAGACAGGCAACTGATGGAACCAAGGGAATGGTTCCAAAACTCTCAGTTTTGAGGGTTTGGATGCCTTTTTTGTAGGCTCTAAGAGGATGGAGACCAGTCGGGAGACTGCTTTCAGGCTTACCAGGTGTCTTTTTGCTTCTTGGAGGGGATTTGAGCCCCTGACAAAGAAGCAACAGAAGGGGAAGAAGCAGGTAAATACCCTACATAATCAGTTTATTGTGGCGATCTGCTAGAGCTCGCAGGTGAAAGCCCACACAAATAGAACAGTCGCTGCTCAAGTGAGTAGGCCCCAAGCAATACATAAACGCCTTTTGGACATCAGACAAGGGAATCTTATGCCCACAGGAAGTGTACTTCTTAAATCCTACAGCTTATCAACCTGTCCAACTTGGGATCAGACATAACAAAAAGATTTCTTTTTGTATTTTAAAAGCAAAGATCAGGGAGAAGAAAAAGGAGGGAAAGGGACTATGTCGGACAGAAACCTGAACTACAATTATGAAAACCAGTACAACTAGACTTGAGAAATAAATGTGACAGACGAAGGGTAGAACTTGAAAAATCAACACTCTCTGTGAAAAATACACACAAAAAAGGAGGAACTGAAGAGCACCGAAAACCTCACTGCTTGTTTGACAAGCAGCAAACAAGATCTGAGGTATTTTGGGGCAAGAGGCATTATGGGGAGGACAGAGGAGCTCGAGCTTCAAATCTCAAGCTAGTGAAGACTCTGTTCCAAGGGTCGGAGCAAAGACCCACAGGTTAATGAATGAATGAAGATGACATCAGATCAAACGTTAAATAAATAAATAAAAAGGTCTAAGCATTGCAATACAAATCTTTGCAAAGAAAGATGAAGAAAATTACAAAAGAAACTTTCATTATTTGAATATAAGCTTGTCAGAAAAAAATGCAACTCTAAATAAGAAATACACAAACTACAAAGCACAGGCACACACATTAAACAATAAATATTAAATTAATATGGGGGAGGCATTTTATAAGAACGCCAAGGTCACTACATAAGATTATCAAAAGCACCTTACACTAATAGTGACACAGAACTTTTTAAATACAGTTTGAAGTTATGGCTTCAGAACAAAAAAACAACAATACAAGTTAACTGTACAATACCCAACCTACAAAACAGGGAGACTTAACACTAATGACATTAAGAAGCAAAAGCTTACCAAAAGAATTTTTCTTTCATCCTCTGTGTCTGGCTTCAGGTGAGCTCGATTAGCCTGTGGACTGATAGAAGTTTCATAAGAAGGAAGCATAGGGGAAGCAGATCGATCCAATGAAAGATTAGTAATGCTTGAAGACCTAGGCAAGAAAACAAATTCCTCTTAAAATACAAACCTACTTACCAACATGCATTCTGTCAGTATAAAAAGTTACTTTTTCCATAACTGCAAAGTTAAAAAAAAAAAAAATTGAAAAGCAATGGCTTTGACACCAGAAAGATGAACATCAGTGAAAGAGTATGTGACTGATAACCAGCTTGCCATTCCACATTATGGAGTTTCACTGCTAATCATAATGTCAGTGGATCTGGCTGATTTATTTTTTGTCTCCCACAATTTTTCTAATACATTCTAAATCACTTCTTTTGACCCCACAGTTAAGCAAATTTCACTGCCAGCACTGCTCCACCATGTTATAAGGGGTTGGCATACTGATTAACGCACACGGTTTGATTCTCACCTTTAAGAAGCATGATAAAGCATAAAAGAGTTCCCTAGTTATCATTAGCCTAGTAATTACCTAAGAAAACTTA